>NC_079158.1:82709084-83009620 GCF_947563725.1 Argiope bruennichi
TTTGTATGACAGTTAATTCATTTATTCAATTAAATTCGGATTTCATATCACCAGCATAAATGCCAGGGAATTTCAGAAAAAAAAATTAATTCCTATTTACATTATATTAATAAAAAAGTTATTATAAACTTACTGACCAGAAAGTAGACAATCCTTCATATTAATTTTATTGGCTAGTTAAAAAATAATTAAAAAAATAATTTTACAAAGAATTATTTATTATTTTTTATATCGCATTTAAGTCTCACATCTGTAATTTAGAATTCTTGCTGTGTGCCTTTGGAAGGAAATCAACATGAATTAAATCAATTTTTCCTTATCTAAAGCAAATGAAAACTGAGATGAGATAAGGAAGCTCTACTATAAAACTTGCCATACTCTTACCATCAATTCTTTGAGAAAGAAGGTATAAGTACAGAGGATTGCACTTGTGAAGATTAGGGAATTATTAGAAAGGATATTGATTTTTCAAAGATCGGAATAAAATGAAAAGAGAGAACAAAACTATTAAAATTAAAGCAAAAATGAAAAGGATAATTTAATTTGTGTTAAGAATAATAATCATCTAATCGGGATTTGTTGTGATAGCGAAGTGGAGCATGCTGTCTTTCAAGAAATTAGTATTAATTCAATAAAAAACAGTTTTATTTATTTAAATTTCCGTTTAACCTTATTAGTCATTATTTATACATTTATAAAGTCTTTTAATGATTGTCATATTCACAACTAGATGGCGCCACTAACATAGAATCAAATTTTTATTAAGTAATCGTTTAATTTTTAATTATGTTCTAAAATTTGAAAAGTAATGCATAGCCATGGTGAATACATAGATAAACACTAGTATATTAAGCAATGTGTAAAGAAAAGTATTCGTACAGTTCCATCAATACTACAGGAAAAATTAGAGTTAAATCAAAGTATTTATAAGATGATACAGATTTAGAAAACAACACTAAAATAAAAAATTTTACAAAAAAAAAATTGAAAACATCTTTACTTTATCGTTTTTTATCCTTTAGCATATAAAATAAACATACTTTGTAGACAAAAAAAGAATTAAATGATTTTTACTATTAAACTATAACGTTCCAATTTACTTTTATTTTATGAATATTATATGAAAGTATTAATCAAGCTGCATGGTAAGATATTAGGAATTATCATACGTGTAAAGAAGGCCCGAATAAAGGAATGAAATAAAAAGAAAGGAAAAGAAAGGAATTACTGAAATCAAAGAAAAAATTCAATATGCTGATTCAAAAATAAAGCGTAAAATTTTTAAAAGTTAGTAAAATGTTATAATAAATTGTTTTATTTTTTATTTTTCAAGTGTTAATTGATTTTTTTCTCATATTACTATAATAGTTATCAGAACGAATTCTGGCTAAAGATACTCATATTAAATTTATTTTCTCACAGAGGAGCAAAATAACTTTTCCTTTCTTGTGTTTCTTTTCTTTTAAAAAAAATTTCTCTTTCCTGCGTTTTTTTAAAACTGTGGTTTGTTTGGTTTTTAAACAAACCAAAATGGCATTAAAATTTTTTTTCAAAGATCATCGATTATATGTTACTTTTCAAAATGGAATATATTTTTAAATAAACAGTTTAAATGTATTTTTAAATAAACAGTTTACTAGTTGAGTAAATTCCGTATGTCAAAAAAACCTATGTTATTCAAGATAAAATTTAGGATTTAAAAGCACAGGCAAAACTATTCTAGCCTGCCGAATTCACTTAGAAATTAAAAAGTAAATAAAAAAAATTAATATTTTAAAATCTCATTTTGATGACTGAATTTAAAGAATGCATTTCACAAAATTACTTACCCGAAAGCAATTCATGCTGAGCTATTCCGGAAAAAAACGTGAGTTATTTGAATTATTTGCGTTTTGCAAATAATTCAATTCAAAGGAGTGCATTTCAAAGGAGTGATTTGAATATGAAAAGCATTTCACCAATTTTTGCACTGAAAGCTTTTTTCACATTCCTTTCAAAGAAAAAACGTGAAATACATACGCTTACTTCCAAATTATAGTATATTTAATATGTTTACAGATTTTATTTTAACGTTTATTTGCTTGAATTATAAATAAATGAATCAAACAAACTTTCACATAATTGTGTAATTTTAGTTGAATTTATAGATGGATAAAATGATTATTCAAATTTGCTTAATGCACTTTCGATACATTTAGAGCTTTTTAATATAGTTGGTCTAAATTATTCCTTTCATTTATTTCTGAGACAATATTTGAAAATTCCTTTTAAATTGTACTGTAATACTTATATTTATTTATAATAAATTGTTATATAAGATTTGTAAAATGTAATCTGATTTATGATTTATTCATTATTAATTCAGTTTGGTAATAAGATAATATTCATCATAATCTAATTAATTCTCTTGCACATGCTTAGAAATAGTTTATTATATATTTTTTTCCCTCTACAATTGCTAGGTTACGTACTGGACATTTCAAAGGCATGGAGATCTCACGAACCAATATAAGATCCTATCCCATCTGCAAGTACTGTCCCCATTCGCAACTAACTCCAGATCATGTTTTTGACTGCCAGGCCATTATCGGTTCCCTCTTTCAACTTGGAGCACCCCCAATCGAAATCCTCCATAGCCATCAAACTCCAGAACTTGCAGATCTGGTCACCAAGGCTTTTGGAGGACTTTAATCTTTTGCACTAGCACTGTATGCATAGACAAGACAACAACAACATTATATATTTTGAAAGTAAAATAAATTCATGAGTAAAAACATTATTTATGCAAAATAGTTTAATATGTATTTTAATTAAGGCATAATTTATGGAATTTATTGGACAACTTTATTAATGTGAAATTTAAGGATAGAAATCTCAATCAGCTGTTGATTTCTATATTGAATTTTGACTTATTCAATTTAACACGTCTTTTTAGACTCATGTTCCACTGAAGATGTTTTATTTAGTTTTATTCTGACATTTATTCCAATACTTTAAATACAAGGTAATGTTATTCATCTATTATTGTTAAATGCAAATATATAAAATAGAGAAGACTTTATATAAAATACAAAACGTTAAAATCATACTTCTGTATTTGGTATAACCATGGTTTAGAATATTTTTGTACACAATTAAGCCTGTTCTGAAATGCATTGAAAATTGCAAATCATTAGAATTTATTTCATTTGAGCTTGCAGATATCAATTTTGGGTTAAAACATAATTTTCCTCGCTTATATTGTATTTTTTATGAAGATGAAAACATCAATGAAACATTTTCATACTTTTATTTGTCATTAAATAAACATCTTATGAAAAAAAATATTATATATATATATGTTTTCTTAGCATACCTGCAATAGTTAATGTGCTTTTAAAACGACGCCATATATGTTGTTGTGTTCGTGCATCAACAAAAATAAAATGCAGACAAACGTACTATAAAACTAAATATTACATATAGATAATATTATCAAATTTACATCAACTTATTTTCATTCAACATTCTAGCATCGTTTTTAAACAACAAGTTCCAAAAGTAGCACTGTTGCTAATCTGAATTTTACAACTATTTACAAAATAAAATTTATAATTATTAAAATAATCGTTAGCTACTTTTAAATAAAATATTTACGATTTATGCCGCAACAATGTAATAAACAGAATTCTAAACAGTTAAAGTATTAAAAAAAAATCAAAATATTTTAAATAGTTTTAAAAAGATTGAAATATGCATATATTTATGGTAGTCTTTGTTCAACTGTTTAGCACATCTAAGGAAGTTGATGGATGTTTTCAATTTTTCAAGACATATGGTTGATTCAAAATATAGAGAAAACTCTGAGGATTACAGTATAAATCCTTCCGATGAACATCGGAGTGTTTAAAAACTTTTCATTTAATTTCTTTATTTGTATGTTAGATCCATTTAAATCATCTACTCCTATTTTAACTGTATTAAAAATGGAGGATATTTTATTGTAAGAAAAGCTGAGATATTCTAGGGTTGAACAGAACAAGAAAGTTCTTTTCAAAGTGATTGCTGAAAAGTCATGGAAACCACATTCGGAAAATTTGTGATTTCTGGAAAACGATTGCATTTAAGAAAAATAAAAGCAATTTTTGATGAAATATTGCATTTTTTATTTCATTTTTTCTATTCATGGTTAGTGTTATAAAAAATATGCTTTGAACATATATTGAGATGAGAGAACTTAAATCCTTTTTTATGATACATGGCCTGCTAATGCGTGTTATGTTACTATTTTTATGTCAAAAATTAATTTTACTTATATGTCACCATTTTTTTTAAAATAAAAATAGCAGAAAATATATAAAAAAAAACAAAAAAAACCCCATTTAAGAATGGAATAGATATAGAGATGCTTGATAACAACAAACCTCAAATTCTAAAAAAAAAAAAAAAAAAAAAAAAAGGCTTATGGTAAAATTTTGAGTAAATTTAAAAATGTAATTTCTCGAAAATTATTATTGCAGAATTTGTAATTTCTAAGACATCGAGCAGTCAATGATATGCATCCCGCGTCGACATCTTGTAGAAATGAAATGAGGAACATTTACAGATGACCTGTCGACCGAAATGTCATCATCAGCATCTGACCATGGTTTGAAATTCTCAAATTGCCTTCTTGTTAGTTCAAAAATAGATTGTAATATACATAAGCAATTAGCTAAGATTATAAAATTTACTTTGCATCCTTTTTAAAACGAAGTACCAATTTTTTGGCATCAATAATCTACAAATCTTTTACTGTGTTAAAGTAGTATAAAGAAAAGTGAAACTATCAGACTATTATAATTATCTGTTAATTCTATTTCTTAAATCCATTTTTAGTTGACTAATTGAGTATGAATTATTTGATCTAGGAATTTATTAAAAACATGAGTACCTAAAATTTATCGCATTTTTTTTCTCTTATAGGAGGTAGGAAATATAATATTACTTACCATTGGACCTGGTTATCAGAATTTACTTATATTATGTCAAGAACATTCGACCATCAACAAATTCTTCAAAACACCCAAAAATATAACAAGCCTTTTTATCACTAAGTAATTTACTGTCCCTTTCAGCTTCGATAATAAATTGGTTCTAGAAAGAAACCTTTTTATGATTAGTCTAGTGTTCTGATCCCGGAAGTATGGAAGGTGTAAATCTGATATACTCTATCATCAATCTCTTATCTCAATCTTCATCAATTGCTTTCGATTCTTAGCATCAGAAGATTCCTTTTATTTGGAATCCTTTTTGGTGTTCTTTCGTATCGTACTCAGAATTTTATGACTTTGGAGAGTTCTGCGCGTATTTTGAGAATGTTATGGAAACCGAAATAATTCAAATATACGATAAACATAAGGCTGTTGTTATAAAACCGCGATTGTTTGAAATTGAATATTAATTAATGCTCTAAAATAGATCCGGAAATTGACTACAAATCTGATGTTTCCTATAATTTTATTCGTTTCTGTCTTCATATGTTCTAATAAATAATTATTATTTTGATATTTCATTATTTGATTGCAAAATTGATTTTATTATTTGGAACACTATTACACATTCATTATATGTATATACTTGTTGGCTGAGCCAAAAAATTTCATTTATTATCAAATATATAATATGATTCAGTAACAATCAGTCAATGATTTTGTATGAACTGAGACGTAATAAAAACTTTTAAAATAGTATTTATATTTATGAAAAAAAAAACTTTATAAGTCTTTTTCATGAAAGATTTAATTAATTTATTTATATTTTCAATAATCAAATATTGTTCTATTTTTTATTGAATATTTTTGTATTTCAATTTTAACGAATTAAAATTCTTCATGTTTGTTCCAAAAACTGATACATGTAGAGGATAGTCTCAATACGCAAAAGTAATTAAAAGACAAAATTTCACTGAACACATTTTATTATTAATAAAATAATTATTTTTGAAATGAATGTCATTTTTTGAATTTCCAAATTGATTTTATATTTAATTAAAATGCATATGAAGATATTTAATAATTCTTAAATTAATTTTCTTGATGAGAAAGCCATTCTTTATATATTTACGAAAACAATTATATTTTATGATAAATTTAGAAATTTATTATTAACTAACATTTCATTTTTTCCCTTTGTTTTCTTTCTATATATTTTTCTCGCTCGGTTGAATATTAAAATAAGGAATTTAACCTTTAAATATATATAACTTCTCCACTATTAAAATACATCACATACTGAAAAAAATCATTGCGCTGAAACTTATATAATCTCATTTATATTTCCTAGAACTGAATAGATCTATGGAATTCGCTATTCCAGGGCCAGCAATAATCTATAAAATACGTGGTTGCTTGTAGCTGCAATCTTATTATTATTTGATTCGTATATAGCAATATTTTATATTTGGAAATCCTTTACTCTCCTTGCACGTATGCTTATCAAATAAATAAAGCCTACTTTTTGTATTATTAATAGAAACCACATGATTTAGGAATAAATATATGTTCGAATATACGAATGATATCAAATAATATCGAATATACGAATGATATCAAATATTTAAAAAAAAAAATACCATACGATTTTGCTCTATTATGTAATTCATAAGTTCTGCAACTAAAATGTTCTTAAATAAGTTATTTTAATTTTAAATTCCGTTAATTAGTTTCAAATGTTTCGCTATTTTTAATTAGATATAAATAACATCTCTTTCTAACGTTAAATACATTAGCACCATTTAATAATATCATTCAAAACCACTTTTACAGAGCGAATAATAATTCAGCACCATGTGAAGGATTTATAGAAATGACTTTTTTTTTATTGCTTTAATTGCGCTTAATTTCTATCAAATAATTAATTTATTGGGAAAGATATTTATTTTAATTTAAAAAGTAGACATAGATGACATGTATTTGAACACATGCATGATATTTCTTATTTAGAAAAGGAAATATTAAAATTAAATATGTCTGTAATCAATGCAAAAGAAATAGATACAAATAAAATAGATAGATTGACTTAAAAAAGGAAAATAAATGAAATTTTTTAATCAAACTAAATCAGGGATAATTTTCGGATTACTGCTAATTTTATAATTTATGATTTAAATGGCGAAACAAAAATGTGTAGATATCAAACGAATGAACTTAGTGAATATTTAAAGACATAATATTAAATTTAAATATTCCTGATGTGCATTTGTTGAAACTGCATATTTAAAATACGACCTTCTAGGCATTTAACAACAAAAAAGGATAAATAATTGAAATGAGATTACAGAAATTTTGAATACTGATCATTCTTTTATTCCGCATTGAAATTGTAATTTAGTGTTATTGAGTATAAAAACAAAACAATTAGTATATGACGAGATATATTTGATTTATGTCCCTACAATATTAAATTCTTTCCAGAGATTTATCTTATGAAACAAATGATTTATAATTTTGATAATACAAATAACATTTATCTGAACTACGTTTTCGTTCTGTTTATCTTAATGAATAAAGAATTTTTCTGCACATATTTTTGATACCAGAATTTAATAAATGTTTCATATAAACAATCATATTTATTTCAAGATTTTCTCAATAGTTTCATTAAGAGATGACATTTATCAGTCGAAAGAAACTATACAATAAAAAAGTCGATTTTTCCAAATTATAAGCATTTTTTTTAAGGAACTGCTGAATCTGTCGAAGTCTTAGTGGTATTCTGTGTTATTAATTATTGATAAAATGGCCCATAAGAAGAAATGTTATTATTACTTTTTTGGTTATGTACGTATTCCTCTCCTTCTTTAATAATTTAAATAGAATTATTAAACAGAGTAACTCATATATATATATACATATCACCAATAATTAAATATACTAAAAGATTTTAATAATATACTGTAATTTTGAATGAATAAGCGTAAATTTGTCATAAAATGTAAATTTGACATTAATAAGCGAAATTTTGTTTTTTCCTATTTTAATCCTATTTCCTATTTAATTATTTTATATATGAGAGTCACAGGGATATTTTTAAAATCTATTTAACTTCAAGTTTTTAAAAGCAAACTAAATACCATCTTTTTCAAAGCTGAGAGAAATAACCAATTTACATCTAAATTAAAACTAGCGATTATACTATTAATAATCACAAAATAAATAAATAAAATTTTAACATTTAAAACTTTTTAAAAAATTAAACTTTATCGTGAGTTTTAACGCAGTTCTTAAGAAATATGCATCGACATTTGCAAAGTATGATTAAAATTGTTTCTTTACAAACTATTTTGTAAAACATTCATTAATAGAATGATGTTTTTAAAATTAAAGAAAGAGAAATAACTCGGTATTGTTTTCGATATATAAATAATATTTTTAGCATCTCAGAAAGCTTTCTTAGTCATATCTTTATGTTGTTCCATGTTCACTTTTCTCCTCTAAAGTAGTTTTAACAAGAGTTTGTTACGTGTCCAGGTCAACTTTAGAGATCTTAATACTCTTCATTTCTTACTGTCATTCCATAACATAATTATTTTTGGAGCTCTCAAATTGTCTAAAAAGAAGAATATCAAATTATAGTCGTTGAAATATAGGTGGAAAGGATACTTTCAAAATGAGAAAAATATTTATTTATGCGTGGTTGTTGCTTGCTTTTGATTTAGTTCCTTCATAAAAGTGACAAATAATAGTGAAGAACAAAAATATATATTCGAATGTCAAATAGTAATACGGATAAAAATTATGTGTTTATATTTTAATCAAAAATATAACCTAAAAATAATGACAAAAACTATGCTTTGAATCTTCAGTTCGCACAATGCACCTAAATTTAAAAGTAAAGACACTCCTTCCAATCAAAATTTAATTTTATACTGAAATTATAAATGTTTAATTCTTGATTTTCAGTTATATTTAAGCTCCACATTTTTGCTACTTGATGTCAGAAAATTTTTATTTAAAAACTATGCACTAGGGTGGAACGAAAAAAAATCAATGTTTGATTTTCGAAATATGGTTGTATTACAACCAGAATTTTTAAAAAATTCTTTTTGTGCCTAAAAGCTAATTTTTTTACCACTATTGCCATACAAAAAGAGTCAAGCCAAGATTTTAAAATTCTTTTTGAACTTAAAAGCTAATTTTTTACCATTATTGCCAAATTAAAATCTTAGAAAAATTTTTAAAGGCCCATTCTAAAAATTTCCATTTTTTAATCATTTTGCAAATTTCAAGCTCTTTGCGGCATTTCAAGGTAATGCAATTACCATCCAATCCAAATTTTTAATATTGTTTTTGAGCCTAAAAGGCAACTTTTCCGCGCTATTACCAAACTAAAATTAAAAAAAAAAATCTATGGATATTTTCGTTCTACCCAACTAACATTTTAAGTTGGTGAAAAAGCAGAAAAAATTTAGAATTTTAGCAAAAAATAGAGAAAAAAATCGTTTTATCGCCTTACAATATTTTTGGTTATAAAAGGCCATATTTCTTCAAAATTATTCAAATGAGTAATTTTATATAATCGATTTGAATAAAATTTTATAATTTCGCAGTTCTTCAGAGATTTCGCAAAATTTTCAGGAAAAAATTTAGACTTCATCACAAGAATATGGCTTCAATATACCTTACCTCTCACCAAAAAAAATCGTCCTTCATGAGTCACGCGCATGCGGAGTGACGAGAAGAACTGATTCTTGTATTAGCTTGCGGTCTGAAGTAAGCGCTGTTAGGATGTTTTCAAAACAAGAACAACGAAGTTGGATAAAAATTGAATGTGCCAGAGGTCGTACAGCACGACAATGTCATCTAGGGCTTCAAGAGGCTTGCGGGGAATCTGTTTTGTCTTACCGAATTGTTGCAATATGGGTAAAAGCCTTCAATGACGGACACCAAAATGTGGCAGACATGCATCGGCCAGGTCTTCATAGTGTCAGTGAAGCAGAAGTGCATGCTGTTGCCGCACTAATGGATAGTGATGATGCCAAACCATTCGTGAGCTGACTCGTCAGACAGAGTTTGAGCATACGACTGTGCTGCACATTCTGAAGGAACACCTGGGCATGAGAAAAATTGCTTCACGATAGGTTCCACATCATTTGACGGAAATGCAGAAATGGCTACGATATGATGCTGCTCGAACCCAGCTGGAGCGCTATGAGAGTGAAGGAGAGGCTTATTCATGCCGTATCATTACGCTGTATGAAACTTGGGCCAGATCTTACCAGCCAAAACTGAAACGCCAATCAAACAAATGGCGTCATTAAGGGTCACCACGAAGTTCTAAATTTCTTCAGAACCCCAGCAATGTGAAAGGTATGCTGATTCTCGTGTACGACTGTGTTGATGTCATCCTAACTCATACCGTTCCCCCACAGCAGATCGCCAATGAGAAATACTATTGCTCATTTTTGGAGCACCATCTCAGACCAGCTTTGAGAAAAAAAGGGTGACACTTTCTGCAGAACATCCCAAACATTTTGCATGACAATGCTCTACCGCATACAGCGCAAGCTGTGGCTTATTTGCTTGATCGATGGGGTCGGGAAGTACTTTATCATCCACCTTACTCCCAAGATCTAAGCCCTTGTGACTTTGACTTAACTCCTAAGATGAAAGAACCACTTCTTGGCATTCGCTTCAAAACTGTTCCAGAGATTCTTGCGGCAGTAGACCGGTCCATTCGAACTATCAACAGAACATGCTCTGCTACAGGTGTTCTGCGAATTCCACATCGTTGGAAACGGGTTGTACACAATGCTGGGGACTATATTGAAGAACTTTAAAACATGGTGATATGAATCACTTTTGTATTCCATGTAAATAATTAGTTGCCACTTGGGATTGCAATACCGGTATACTGGGATACCGAATACCGGTATTTTGAGCCATTTATACAATTTTGTAATACCGGTATTCATAAGTTTAAATACCGGTTATTCGGTATTTACCAGAAATTTTTAAAATTTCTCCATTATATGTTCAGGTATCGCGAACATAGCAAAATAGTATGCGTTTTTGTTTTTATGTCTCCATAACGGGCGAAATTAATTAGCTAATCAACGGCTTAATTAATTGCTTAAATCTAAATTAGTGAAATATGGATTATCCCTGAAAGAAAATATTGTATCCTTAACGACTGATGGAGCAACAATTATGAAAAAAGTTGGAAAGTTGATTGGTGCAAATCAGCAGTTTGCTATGCACATGGAATTAAATTACGAGTAATAGATATACCAAAAAAATAAAGAACAGAAGAATCCAAATAATGTGGATATATAAATTTTGGATTCCAACTTTGAAAAGAGTAAGAGTGAGAGTAATATTGACAATGAAGATAATGACAATGTAATTGTTGAAGAAGATATTGTTAATGAGTATGAAATATTAACCTATCAAGAATTGCCTATAATTTATAAAGTTCGAAAAATTGATAAGATATTTAAACGTTCCCCTATAAAAAGGATATTTTACTAAAATATATACTAACTGAAAATAAAACAGAATATATGTTAATATTAGATTCTAAAACACGTTGGAACAGTTTACTCCTAATGATGGAACGATTTTTGAAACTGAGAAGTCCAATCTAAAAAGCAATAATCGACTTAAACCTGTAAATTAATTTTTCAGATAGTGAATTCGACTTAATATCCAGAAGTATATCAGCTCTACTTCCAATAAAACTGACTATTGAGGCATTGTGTAGGAGAGATTCAAATTTATTAACAACTAATGCAACAATAAATTTCATGTTGCAGTCACTGAAACAACAGCACACATCACTATCTGAAGAATTATATATTACATTGAAAAATCGCACAGAAGAAAGGCATACCGAAATAGAAAATGTCTTACGGTATTTACATAATTATAATGATTTTAAAAATGAAAATGAAAAAGAAGAAAAGAAAATAACCAATTCAAATCTGATTAAGTTTAGAGTAAATTTTCTTAAATTTTTCTACCCACAACCCTATCCACATTCAGATCAATTCGCTTCAATTATCAAAGATTATGATGTCACTACTGTCGATAGTGAAACGGAATTGTCTCTTGAACAAAAATTAGAATTAGCGATAAATAAAAAAAAAATTCATCGAACCAAAATACAATACAGAAATCAGCTATATCCAAAAACATCCGACGAGAAATCGATTTATTTGAAGATGAGGGATTTAGAGGTAAATACTTGGAAAAAGTATATCGCGCATTGCTAACAGTACCACCAACTAGCTTAGATGCCGAAAGAGTGTTTTCGACAGCTGGTAATTTTTACACAAAATTACTTTTCAGGCTTAATGACAGTACAATTGAGGCATTATGTTTTTTAAGATCACAATTCAAAAAGTTGTAATAGTAACCCAGACTGAATAGTGATATTTACACTTTTTTGTGATTTAAATAAATATGGTTTCTTTACTTTTTTGTGATTATATACAGTTATAATTTTTAAGTTACAAGTTATTTTTTGTGATATTTACACTCTCTAACAAAACTGGCAAATAAGACAAAGAAACACTTGTGTTTTCTTTCTTTTTCTAAAATTTCTAATATCGGTATTAAAACCGGTATCCCGGTATTAAGATTTAAAAAATACCGAATACCGGTATTGAACTTTTGGTCCGGTATTGCAATCCCTATTTGCCACTATTAAAGTTACAACCCACGTATATATATATATATACTTCTGTGCATTAAAATAATAATCAATAGAAGAAAATCAGAATTACAAATACAATGTAAAAAGAAGAGATTTTCATAATATTTTAAATTCTTGATGATGGTCTAGTATTATCATGGTCTAGTATACTGAATGAAATAAGATTGAATATAAAAAGAAAGAAATTACATTAAAGGAATTATGGAATCATTTTCATTCTTCCGAAATACCTATGAGCTGAAAATATGTTGCCTGTAATCTTCATGAAATAAATTTTTTCTTCTACTTTTATTAATAAAGAAATACGATTATAGAAATTTGCTCGTGTACTATTAGTTTTTTTATAGGTGTTTTAACATTATTTGAGTGCATAGAACTTTCTTTACAATTTTTGAATTGGTGAATTAAATGTTTGGCCATTACCTCCGATTTCGGAGTTAGTTCTAGCACAGATCTATTTGAACGAAAGGAAGCATTGATTTTTAATTAATGTTCCGAAAGAGGTATTTGGATAGAGCATTGTATTTCAATTCGTTTAATCTTAAAACACTGTACTAAGCTTTTCATGGAATCGTTACAAAGACAGGCAATCCTTTCTAACTTCTCAGAAGTATTGAATTATTTCAAATAAAGAATGCGGATTCCAAGAATATCTAAGTAAAATAAGAGATCCTATATCCATGATGAGGTTGGATTCATAGTGAATATCTAAAACTGAGAGAGAATGAATTTGATATTAGTAGCATCTCAGCTTACCTTTTGATTAGATAATATGTTGGGGGGGGGGAATGTCAATCCAATCTGGAAAGTTACTACATTTCTATTCTGAAGCATTATTTTACCCACTATATTCACCTTTTGAAAGAATCATAACATTCATTCCTTTCACATTAAAAATTAATTTTTTTCAACTCATTCGTCTTCGTAACATTGTGACAAAGCAATCTGTAAAAGACACAGAACTCTCAGACACAGAAAAGTAATAAAAACGAATTGATAATCCTTTTTTAAGATTTCTAACACTATTCATTTAAATACTAATTACAAATATAAAATTCTGAAATTATTTCATAATCATTAAGAATCTATTAAAAAGTATACTTTTAAGGAAAAGAATTTCATTGATTCATTATTAGTTTTTTTAAAATTTCTTAAATATAATAATAGGAATTAAAAAGAACGAAGGTAACAAAGACATTTACTGAAGTTATTTTATTGAGAAATTCTTAAATGATATCTATAAATATAAAGAAAAAGCTATAAATCAAGATATTAAATTGTATTCAAAGAAGCATAGCATGACGAAATTTCATAAAACGCTATTTTTAGTATACTAGAGAAAAACAACTTATCAATATTTCTTCTGAACCAAGAAAAGGATTCTTGTTTTATTTTTAATGTTTGTTATTATATACACGTAGAATGAAAAAATTCTAAAAACATAGTATGAAGAATCTAATCCTAATACTAAATCTATCACGCTGAGAAAATAACCGACATAGAGCTGTATTTTTTTTATTTGTTCACCCTTCGGTTAACACATTTTAAGGGTTATTTATTCCGCTCGATTTTTGAGAGTTGCAAAAGTTTCAATATCAGGATTCTTAATATTTTTTGAAAAGTGGTTCGGAATAAGAAAAGCACTATTGATTTTTTTTTGACTTTGTAAAATCAATAACATCAATGATGAACTGAAAGAACTTGCCAAAATTGGGAAGTGTTAGGATTATCAAGGGATATGAAGTTTCTTTTCGAAGCTATAAATAATAATAACAAACATTTCATTTTATATAAAACTGTCATTAAAGAGATCTTTACTAGATTACATTGTAATTTTTCATACATTTTATTTGGTATTAGATGGATCATTTACAATGGAATTATTTATACTGTTTTCTTTGAATTATTTGCACTCTTTCTGTTTTATAGGGTTTTTTTATAGAGGAAATTTTAATAAACAGTTAAAGAAACATTAGATTTCTCATAAATGCATTTTCGTTGCATTTGTGTTTTTGAAGAATCTTCTTATATATCTTAAATTTACAATATAATATCTTAAAATTACAATATAAAATGTAACTACATGGAATTAAAAGAACCATAAAAATAATCATTATGAATACGAAGTTTTATATCATAAATATTATTTAGAGTATCATTTAAAAGAAATTAAAAAAAAAATAACACTGAAAACTACCATATTTACTTATAGTTGTAAAGATTACCAAAAATATTTTTTTGAAAAATTCATTTTAGGAATTTTAAGCAAAAATCATTAACTTATATAGAAATTTCCACTTCCAAGAACATGACAAACATAATTTTTTAAAATTATTTAAACCTAGAGTATCATTTAAAAGAAATTAAAAAAAATAACACTGAAAAATACCATATTTACTTATAGTTGTAAAGATTACCAAAAATATTTTTTTGAAAAATTCATTTTAGGAATTTTAAGCAAAAATCATTAACTTATATAGAAATTTCCACTTCCAAGAACATGAAAAAACATAATTTTTTAAAATTATTTAAACCTATATTCTGAATAAAGAAATGAGACATAAAGTTAATAAGCTACACACTTCTGAATCTGAAAATTCAATATAAAAGTTATTATCATATATCAGATTTTGGAAGATATCGGATCTAACATGCACTATGTAATTATTTATTATGCTCGTAAATGTTCGGAAATATGTTATAAAACTATTCCATTAACAACACATTACATTTGAATATTTACAATTGAATAAAAAAACGAATTTCATATAATTAAAAATATGGTGGAATGAACAAAAACCACAAGAAAGAAACCATTCAAATTTCTTCATAATAATGAAAATAAAAATTGAAGATGATTTTATTATACTGTGTTTGAAAAAAAAATAAGACTTCTAATAAGAGTTGTAAAGATTTTAATGCAAAATAATTAAATGTGCACTACGCATGTCTAATTTCAGTATTAAGGAACTGAATTTCTATATAAAGGGGAAGAAAACTGTATCAGAAGTTATGCTTACGTAATTAAAAATCCATTACTCTTGAAAGTAAAGCTTCCAATATATTTTTAAAGTTTTATCAAAATTATATCTTTCTGATCATTCGTATCATATGAATATTTATCAGTACTTTCACACTTTTCTTTATTTCTATTTAAGTAGTTTTTCACAATAATGCCGATGAAGTCCCTATTTATTTTAGAAATTTTTATTTTAATATTTAGATGAAACACTCTTAATTAGTTTAATTCATTACTTATTCCTTATATAATTTATATTTTATTCCAGTGAATAATATGCGGGCAACCTTGCAACCTTAATACTTAATGGCTGATTGTTCAACATTTTTAACATAAAATAATGAAAATTAATTAAAATAGTTATCACTGTTTGCCCCATATGACAAAAATCGCATGAGAAAGAAACGACCAAAGACAATCAGCACTATTTTGTGAATAGAATGTAATATGTAAGGTAGGAAACCACTCAGAGTGTATTGATACGATTTTATTTCAAAATAAATAGTTAATAGATTCTTTTATTGTTTTGAAAACCGAACTTAAAGTACTGGAGAAAGATAACATTTCGTTCGTAGACAACTAAACTTGACCGGATGGTTTGTTTTTTTGTATATTTGTAGATTTTTTGATCATAATTTTATTCGTATTGAATGTGAAACGGCCACTGATTTTTATGAGTGCTGCTACTAATAATTGATCTGAATATATTTTAGTAAAAGTTACTATTCTGCTTTTAATATTAAATAAAAGTTTATTTCAAGAATAAGACTAATGTTTCGCAAATGATCTGAATTATATATCTAGATTTATAAAGCTCCACATTCGATTCTGGAATAACAAAATATAATGAACCGACGTATATCAATCGTCTTGATTTTATATGCCCTAGATATTATTTGTATAGACAGTCTATTGTAAATGCATAATTGGTTCTTTTGGGAGAACTAGTTAGGCTAAAAGTGACTTTAATTTCAACTATTCTGATTTCGCACTGACTTATTCCAAGTGAGAGATTATTGAGACAGAAAGCTTTAAAAATGTCCTGATATTGGTTTAGAAAGGGCATATTCGTTTACTTTTTCTGGATTTTTTGAATTATTTTCATAATAAATATGAAAATTGTTATAATTATTAATAAATTATTCCAAATAAATAGGAAAATAATAAATATTAATTATTTTTATTTTCAAGATATATGCATTTAGGCAAATGTTTTTATGAGGAAAAAATAAGAGAAATGTCTGTAGAATCACTAGAGAATCAATAAATTAATCGTTTACTATCTTCGAATAATTGGTTTTATCTTATAATGGATTAAACTCATTCTTAATACAGAAGATGATATTGATTTTATTAATATCAGTCGTTTTAAATGTTAAAATATTAGTTAGAATTCCATGAGTAATAATCCAAGAAATAATATTTATATAGCTTTGCTTCATATAATGATAATGATGAGTCTTGAAGTACTCTTTTTTACGATGCACATTATGAATGTATATAATAAGTACACTATCATCTTTGAAAAGAATGATGATAAATTTAAAGAGGATATAAAAGATTAAGAATTTAAAAAATGGACCAAAATTTCTTATGATATTATCTAATCAAACTTAAATAAAAATATATTTCAATGTTTTATTATATCTTTTAAATGAGACAGTTAATATACGAACATGAATGTTAAAAATCATCATCATTCAATTACTACCTGTTTATTGATTGTACTCCTTTTTAGAAACCATTACTTCTTTTTCATTCATATACCCCTGTGGCACCAAAAATTTAAAACATTTTGGATAGTATTGAATACTATTTTGAATCCTGAAGAATGCCGAATAGAGCATCAATAACATTGTACAATAGATAGAAATTTTCAATAGCACTTAACATTTAAAAAGTATTTTAACTGTTAAATTCTGGAACAAAAATATTAGTTTTAGCTATATATATATTTAAAAATGAGACATTATTATATTGAATTCATTAGATCAATTTTCATTGTTTTGTCGTGTGACTATTTTAAGACAAATTTTGCGCAGTAGCTTCTGATGGTAAAGATCCTTGAGCACCCGAGGACATAAGTCTGACTTTTAGCTCCATGAAGAAAGCACACACACACTCGCTTGCATAATCCCTTTTTGCAGGTGAGTAAATTCACGCACTTTACAGAGAAAACACAAGGAACAGAACAACTATGCCCGAACCAGGACTCGAACCCGCAACGCCTAGATAATGGGGAAGAAGCGCTACCCCTTGGCCAGGACGTCGGCATCAATTTTTCAATTGAAAGCATATTGTCGAATAAAAGACAATATTGTGCAAAATTGTTCAAACAATATTGAAACTTCTTCATAAAACAAATTCGAATAACATTTTGAAAACAATATAATAAATTCTACGTTTAACAAAATTTAGCTGCGTTGCAATGTCACTAATGTAAATTCTGTATTTATTGATATTATATAACAAATTATCATTCATTATTTACTATTATCTGTTTTGACAGGACCTTGTTAATGACCAGTGAACAAGAAATTTGATGGCAAAGTTCATTCAACAGAGAACTTTAATTATTCGTTTTTTAAATACTAAAAATTTAATTTTAATGCGCTCAATTAAAGCCGAAATCGATAAATGGGTTGAGAAAAATAAAAGCTTTTATAATGTCTCATATTTTTTTAAACAATTATTCTGGGATCTAACTTTGATAATTTGTTCCGATAGGAAATCTCTGTTACGAACAAAAATCTTTCTTCTTTGAAGTCAAATTAAATTTTTAACTCAAAATTATGAAACAAAGTCTTTTAATTAAAAGGCCAATCCGAGGTGGGATGTAGAAGTGGTTGAAACTTCTTGTCGAGCTAAATATGCCATTACAATAATCAATAATCTCAGTTTTATTACTCACCATTTCAGTAGTTAAAACGCCGTTAGATACCCTAAGGAACTCAATTTCGAATAAGGAGAAAGGAACCTAAAATTAAGTGAATATGGATAAAAATAATCATGAGAGAAGCTGCTTAAAAATTATTTATTTCTTCAACACCAATGAATATTTAAGGTCAATTTTGGGACGATTTATTATATTGGGGATGAAGTTCTACAATAGGATCTATGTCGAACAATAATATCTTTAATATATATACCTTTTAAAAAAAATTCTATAGCGGCCATTTATCTTGAAATGTTTCGCTTCTTAATAGTTTTTGTTTTGCAAATGACATTGATTTACTTTTAAGAGCGCTGCTTACATTACATTCATATAATTCAGTGATATGCAACTTTTATGAATTTTACTTAGAGTTCACAATTTTATAAGCATGTATTAACAGAATGTATGTAATATCAAGAAACGTGTAATATTAATAAAATGTCACGAAACCAATATCCCTGCTTATGGAGCGATTGATTTCCAATAGTCCAATAGTTTATTAATATTGCATAACATATAATGTGCCTTATTAAATTTTCAAATATAGTTAGAGTGATTCTTTTGATCAGTTCCCAACTTTGAAGAATTCTGTTTAGATACCTTCATATACCTTTGGAATTTAGATAAGAAGCATAATTCATAAAAGTATATAAAGTTTATCTAAACATTATTCAGAATTTTTAGAAGTTTCAGCTTTTGTTCATAAAAGTTAAATCTTCTAGTTTAAAAATTTGTTTTAAACTTCAAAAGATTTTAGTTTCTCGATGCATCTTTCTACAGACTGATAGCGATTTTATTATTATATGTAAAATGTTTCAGATAAATTTTAATCTTAATATTTTAATGCCCATTAAATAATTTATATCTGAAAAGTTATTACTTCATAATATCGCAACCTTTTTGATGATTCGGTCATATTACGAAATCGAAATCAATTTGAAATGAAAATTTAAAATTCGCGTCTTGGATGATCATCATATAATAAAAAAATTCACAAGATAATCCATTTTTACTTTCTCATAAGCTAGCTGTAGAGAAATTCTTATCATCAAAAGATATAGAGCTCGAGAGTTTGACGAATGTCGACGTTTCGTGTCTCTTTCAGTAAGAAAAATTTACTTTTGACATTATATCTGTCCTTCTGTCTAAGAACTCGATAATTCATAAAGGCATTGATTTAAGCAGATTAAGTTTGATTTGTGGTCTTTATACTGAATTTGTAAATATGTATAAAAAATTAAGCTAAATACATGCAAAGGAGATCTGTTTGTTCGGATATTGAAAGATAAGTTAACAACAAAGCGAAGAGATACTAGATGGATAAATGTTAAATAGATTTAATATAATATGCAAATATCTATCAAATTTCAAATAAAGTCCATCAAAAGAGACCGTCTATACTTTCACAAACTTTAAACACGATAATTTAAAAATGCAATGACTTAAATGTATGAAATTTGGCATGTTATTTTGTAGCTACAATTCTAATGTCGGTTTGTTGTTATGCATCAAACTTTGATTTCAACTGTTATTTTGTAACTACAATTCTAATGTCGGTTTGTTGTTCTACATCAAACTTTGATTTCAACTGTTATTTTGTAACTACAATTCGAATCTCGTTTTGTTGTTCTGCATCAAACTTTGATTTCAACTGGTTAGGTGAAAGGTGATTGGTTAGGTTAGATAATGTTTGATTCGTAAAATAAAAAAAATATTTTCGGATACTATGAAATGGGTGCCGAAGATTAACTACCAAAGGTTCATCAATTAGATAAACTCAACCAAAATGTTTAAAGTCAACAACATCAAGTCAACATTACGTAATTATTCTTCGCAGATTTACTCAAAGACCACCATTTTAGGCTAGAGAACAGGGATAAGATCTTTGTACGACAGCTGATTACAAAATTCTAGAGATACCACTTTCATTAGTTAAATAATGCAGACAGATGTGCACGGAATTTTATTCTAGAATAATAAAATAATCCATTAGTCATTTAGATTTACTGTTATGTATTTTTGCTAGATTCGTATACGTTTCTCCCAAATGTTTTAAAATTAATCCCCAGAACTGAAGCAATTAAAATTCTTCTTATCGTTTGATGAATAAGGATGACTACAATGCTTATTTTTCTTACTCTAAGCCTTTCTAGATGACAATTTCGCAACTACTTTTATATATCTCTAAAAGAAGGATTTATAAAGCTGTAATGTATATTTTTAGAGCCTTAAATTAAAAATTTATGGATACAGAGGTGTCCTTCCTTACTACGTTTAGCATACGCCCACGGCTTTCAAATGCTTCATCTCTAAACAACTTATTTAAATACACCCCTGAAATGCCAGTTCCTCTCGTTCTCTGTGTTTTCAATTATTCAGAATGGAAATCACACTCCTGAAGGGACGTGTTCTTTCGCGAAACTAAATACTCCTTTAATTCAAACCTCTTAAGTTTCTGGCGTCATCCCAGGATCTCTGCCCGAATTTAATACTTTACTAAAACATGTGAGTGTTTCTGATAACGACAGGGGCTTCATAAGATTAAGAGCATTTATTTTAAAAGTGACACTCGCTTTATCACTTCTAAAACATGGAGTTGCAGAAGCAATTTAATCGTGTTCCATAGCTTTTTTTAAAAAATGGCTTTATAAACAAAATATTGACATATTGTAAAAAATATATTCAATAGATAATAAATAACGCTATTGGAAAGTGCATTAAAAAATAATTCTTTTAAACAATTGTAATTTTTTAATTTGTGACGTTTCATTTAAATTAAATCTCTCCTCAAAATATAAGTTTTGGATATATATTAGACATATCTAAATAATTTGTTTAAAGCTAAGTGTTTTTTTTTTCAGCATTTTCAGTTTCGAAAATATTGTTTGGTGCTATCATATCATTAGCAACTAATCTAAAGACATATTATAAAATTGACCTTCACCTCCGTTTTTACAGCTGACGTTGCTCTTATCCAGAACAATTCAAATGTAGAGGGTTTTAATTAAAAAATACTTTAAAAATACCATAAAAAATAAATTCTGGCAATGCTTTGAGTTCAAAAATACTAAATGAATATACATAAGGGAAGAAAGAAAGAAAAATATTACATTAACAACAATGATAAGAAAATTTTTATACTATTATGATGATTGGGACATAGATTTGTGTGCAACTTTTAGCAAGAAAGAAAGAAAAAATTATTAATTTTTTAAGGATTGAAACCGATTCTAATTTAACTTCTAATATGGAACTTTTAAATTGTTCGTTTAATACTATTTTAATTTTTTAAAAAAAAATTGTTCGTCTAATACTGTTTAAATTTTTTTTCAATTTATTCTTAGATATATAACAGAAATAAAGTGCTGCCAAAGAAATATTTAAAATTATGGAGAGGCGTATATCTCTGTCATGATGTATATACAACAAAAATAAGAGCAATTATTACTGAGCAATATATTTGGACATATTTTTATAAATTTATTAAAACTACAGAAAAACCTTTTCGGAAATAATATTTGCATGCCTGAAATCTTTCTTTTTTACAAAACTGAAACGATTGTAAAATTGGGTATTTAAACAAAAATATGCTTCAAATTTGCTGAAAGAAAATGATTCATTTTTTAAATTAAGCATGCAATTAAAATTTCGGGAAACACATTTTTTTATGAGAATATAAACTCTATGGTGCTAAAAAACTACGAATTATATAACTCTAGGTTCAGTAATTTACACAGTTGAGTGATTTGAATAATTTTTTGCATTATGCATGCCATATGTTACAATTTGCAAATAGTATGACAGCCTATAAACAATATTAGTTAAAAAGTTTATTAATGACGTGACATGTCAAATATTACACTTTTGCATCTCAAATTATTTGCTTAAATACAAATTAAATATTTAATCTCTTTATATATTCAAATGGATTTTAACTTCTTAGTACGAGCAATAAAACAACTGATTGTTTATAAATATTATGAATGAAAAATAAATAGAAATAAATAAAAGATCATCTGAACATAATAAAATATATTTTACCTTTTCCGATTATATTCTGAACAAATTCAAAATTTGTTACATTTTAATGAAATACATTTTAACTAATGTTATCTATATCTTACAATAATATATGCGATATTATTCTTTTAAGAATTTAATCGCTTATGAAATCATTCAATTTTTTTGCATTTAATCATACCTGGTGGAAATAGATAAAAATTGTATATATAATAACTTATTGTTGCCACTGAAGGAAACAAATCTGTATTCAAAATATTAATAAAATTATGTATGTGTATATGATAGAAATAGTTAGAAAAGAATTTCATCTTTTAATGTATACTATGAAGAATTTCATCTAGTAAAAAAAATCGATGCTGCTATCTATTATTGGAAAACATCAATATTACATTATTAAAAACATCCAAGCCAATTTTTATAATCATTAAATTTTAAATAAAAACTGTTTGCATACTAAAATTTTAATATTTTTATGAAAATAATGAACTTTTTATGGATTAATAAACATTTTATGACAATAAAATTTTAAGTATTCGTTGAATATTTTACTATAAGATTTGCGGACAAAGCACTGTGTAAAGCATATGCTGTGACTCTTCTTATGAGTTTTAAATGTTATCATCGACTTTTTTGATTTCAGGATTTCCTTCTTCATTAAAAACGTTTTCTGTTTATATCCAATTTAAATCTTTACTGTTTATTACATTAAAGTATTTTGATTGTAAGGATGAAAACTAAATGCCTTTCACAAAATTATTTTAAGACATTTTCAACTGTTTATAAATGCACACGGAAGTGAATGAACAAAATTCATTGTAATTAATAGTAGTATTGTAGGGTCTGGAATCTTGCTGCTATTTAAATAAATTTTTCTAGGAGAAAATCATATTAAATTGTAAATATTTTTTTTCACGATTTTATAATTGAGATGACTTAAAAATGCATTATAACTGATTAAATTTAAGAAATGATAAAATTCATGATTACTTTTTCACTAATATTATGAATTTATGCTGTAAGTAAACATTTTCAAAACATTGTATTGAATTGTAATGTACTCAAAAATGAAAGAAAATAATTATCTAACTAATAAGCCACGATTTATTGAAAAATTCAGTATTAGCTTTATTAACAAAAGTGCATGGTTAAGGAAGTTTTATGGTCTTAAAAATGAAACGGTTCTTTATGCGAAGGAATGAAATATATAAATAATTGAAAAAAATCGATAAAATAACTAAATAAAGTTTCTGGAATGATGGAATTAAAAATTATGTTTAAAATCAAAACTGTATTAAGCAATAACGTAAATAAATATATATAAAAAATATTAATCATGTAAATTGGCAATTGAGTGTCACGTTTTTCAGTGAATACTTTGAACTTGTTCATTGTCTTGAACTATTTAATGTTTCGCATGTCTTCACAGAAAGAAACTCACCGATTTATGACTCAGTGAGTGTGGAAAAAGAATGATGTTGCTTCTCCATCCACAATATTTGATAGCCAGAGTTCTTTCAAGATATCCTTTGCCTTTCGGGCAAAAACATTAATTATACTCAAGCATCTCTTCATTGTGTTGAGTTGAGTAAGGTAGTCTTGTTTTAGTCTAAAGCAAATATTTTTTTAAAAAAAAGATGGTAAAGGTCGTTATAACAAGTTTATTATACTATGTTCAGGTTTAATTTATATATTTATTGTTCAGAGTTCAAGAATTAATGAATTGATGATGATGATGTCGTGTCCTCGTTACCTCGGAAAGGGGGTGCAATAGGTTCTGAGGGTAAAGATCCCCTCAGCACCCGAGGACAGAAGTCTGACTTCTAGCTCATATGAAGATGAAACTAACACATTCGCTTGCACAACCCCTTTTTACAGGGGGCACATTCACACACCTCACAGATAGAACAAAGATGAAGAACAACCATGCCCGAACCGGGAGTCGAATCCGGGACGCCCAGATCACGGGGAAGATGCGTTACCCCTATGCAAGGACGCCAGCAATAAATGAATTTAAATGATTAAATGAAGCTCAGTTGCCGTATTTTATTTAAACGAAAAAAATTTGTCGAAAAGAAATTGAACCACTTTTGCATTACCTAGAATTATCAGTCTTCTGATACCTTGTGAATTCCCCATCTATGATTTTTAATATGAATAATGAATCAACAAAATAATGAATTCATTACCTATCAAATAATTTTTCAAATTAATTTCGTAATTATGAAACAATGTGTAAAAGTTACTTTAAACTAAAGAGAAATCAATATATTGAAGACAATTGCCTATAAAATATTCATGAGACTACAGAAAATACAGCAAATTAACCTAACATATCCAAAATATTCATTATATGTTTCCAAATCAGAAATATTACTTTCTAGACGCTATAAAGTAATTTCTGGGTTCACTCAAGAAATTTGAAGTTAACAAATTTTTCGGAAAACTCATCAAATCGGTTCCCTTTATCACGGATAAATTATATTAACTCATCTAACACAAGAAGATGATAGCAGATTTCTTAAAGGCTTCAGATATTGACTGATAACGGCTTAAGGAGTCTCAATCGAAACATTAACCTGAAATTAATTTAAACTTACTTTACAAGGCGAAAGATTTTTATATACTGAGACATTATATAACATGGATTTCGTCTCCCCGGCTAAAATATTCGCGATAAAATATTTCTGACAAGAGCCCAAGCGTAGGTACCGGGATATTGATTATTTTACCGAGACAAAAATAGAATATTTCGGATAGCTCGCTTTAAAGCTGATGCATAATTCACTAGCTTATTTTTATTGGTGGAATGCAAGTATGCAAGTTGTTACGCATGATTTGGGGTTTCAATACTCTCTAAGATGCTTGTAAGATGCATTTATAAGTTTGCACTATAAAGTTTGTTTATTTTTTGACATTTAAAGACCGAGTCATCCCTTAATCTAAATTTAATTTGTATGTTCATTATAAAATTAAATTCTAAGATAGTGGACTCACTATTATATAGCAAATTTTCGATCTCAGAGAGCTTTTTTCATAGCCGCAATTAATGTAGCATTTCAATTGTCTTACAAAAATATTACAAAGGGAATATTGATTTTACATTCTATGCATGTTTACTATTAAAGAGATATTAATGACAAATAAATTTCATAAAATAAATATTCTTGGGAGTGATTATTAATGTTCATTATTACATATCAATAAACTTTAATTAGACTTTATTTTTTCTGCTGGGAAAAATATTTGTAATTTAAGATATTTGAAATAATTATTGTTACATTTGTTGAGTTAATGAAGTTACAAATTAATATGCTAATTAAAGTCGGTTGTAAAAATAAGTCCAATTTTGATGCTGCTAAAAATCGTCGATGTATGAATTTTGAATTCTATTGTTTTAAATAAGCCAACTGCTGCCTCAAAAAATATCGTTCAATAGGGAAGTATTGAATAGTTCATCTTTGAGATGCTCAAAACAGCATATTTAAAGTTGTATAATTCAAGTATTTTCTTTTAGCAAGAAAGTTGAACCTTTTTTATTAAAAATATTTTTTTGCCAAAAATGGTTTCGGAATGTGGCTAATAAGAGTGAATGATTGTATGAAAATGTAGACTGTTTAACTTTTCCAGGATGGTATATATAAGACCAAATTATATAAAATATGATTCGTACGTCATTTAAAGCCTTTTATTACAATCTAGAAGCGTACACCTGTTATTAACATTTATATACTTCTAGATAATCAAAAACATACATATTGCATAGATTTTTAATTTAATTATATTAACGTCTCGTTTTAAAGCAACTCTATAGCTATTTGGGACGGACCACGTAATTTTGAGCCGCTGTCAGATGACGAGGACGATACCTGAGGTGGAACTCCCTCTCCAAACTTCCACATCTAACCAACGAGAGGACGTTTGACTTCGGCAGTTTTAACGTGCACCAGACCTACTTACACGAAGGTTCTTGGTGGAATTGAGCCACCTGTCACAGCGGTCCTACATAATATAAAATATACCATTTAGAGAAATTTTTAATATTTGAAATTATATATTTGTCAATAATACTCTTTGTATTACTTATATTGCCATGATTAAACATTGAATTAAAATATATATGTATACGTATTAGAACACACACACACACACACATACACATACACGCACGCAAGCACAGAGAGACGCATGCACGCGCAGGCATACACACACACACACAATGGAATATTTGAAAAAAAAAATGCATGTAAGATAAAGTTGGAGTTGGTAAATTGATATCATTAACTACTAAACGATGGTTGCATTTTTACATTAAATACGTTTTATTTTTAAATGCTTCTCTACAATCTATGAAATCAAGTCAACAGAATTATATTTTTCCGTGTGGTCTCACTATTAGACTTTTGCAATATATATGACTAAAATTTTATTTGTTTATTTACTCGGAAAAGAAAAAGTTACACCTCATCAAAAGTGAGCCTACTTCCTTAACTTGTGTTTAATGGTTTGTAAATATGAGAAATTCCAACTTTCTATAAAAACAAGCCAGTTCTTGTTATTTTGTTTTGTTATGTATAAAAAATATATTTTTTTAATTTTATTATAAGAATTAAATTATTTCTTGAAGTTCCTTGGAAACCGAGCCAAATAGACGGAGATATAAAGCTTCCTAATGCTTTTCATTAAAATGCACAGAATTTAGTGTTTGGAATATTTTATCTAGTTTATTCTGAGTCAGAAAATCTCTATTATTTCAGTTTTCATTTTATTTTACTCATTCAAATAGGGGAATTCTTCTTCGCTTTTTGTGCTGCGATTCGGTCTAGTGGTCATATAAAATAAGAATTTGCCGTATTAGAATATAAATATTTAAAGAGAAAATTAAAGAATAAAAAATGGTTACTGAAAAGTTTGAATACTTTGAACAGCCATAAAAAAAGATATTGCAAAATATTGTTACAGACTTTTTATGTGTTTTAAATGAAACTTTTCATGTGTGTGTATCAGAATATTTCGATTGTTTGCATTCATTAATTGTCGGGCTTGAAATTAGCCATAAATATTGTATTTCTTAGAGCAGATATAAAAAGAGACCATACAGTGGCTCAGCCCAAGATGCTAAGCACCTGGTATTTGAATGCACCAAATTTTTTCCCGAAAAACGAAGACTTAGGAATTGCGTACTAAAGCATAATATAGCTTGACTTCTTCATTTATCTGTTTTAGTACAGAGAAAATCATCGTTTATTTCCTTTTCTAATATATTAATAGTATTATTCCAGTATTATTTGGACTTTATTTCTGTGTGTTTGCATGTATACTTTTATGCTTTATGCATTTGTATTTTGAATATTTCATTTTTATTTGATCATACTTCTAGATTGTATTATATTTTTAATGCATATTTTTTATTAGTATGTGAGTAATTATTTTTGTTGTTGTTGATAATTGTATATGTTCTTGCATCTACTTTTTTTGCATTTGTGCCTGCTTTCTTTATTTTTGAAATTTCTTCCACTACACACTGAGTATTGACTTTTGTTATATATGTTGGCAAGCAAGGAATTTACGCCTAGAAATTCAAAATAATTTCCCCAAGGCTTATAATGGATTGCGATGGGCAGATATTGTCTTCGCTACAATAGGCTCATGGTATGTTGAATTTTCACTCCATCTAACACGTACATTGGATATGTACAAATTAAATCATGGTCTACTGTCATTGACCCTTGCCAAACCTCAAGGGTACAGAATGTAACATAAAAGGATAGTATTTATTGGGTAGCAAGATAGTTTCTCTATGATATAGCTCAAGAAATGGACTCGATATCCATTTATAAGCTATATTTATAAAATTTTTCCCAAACAACTCTAATGAAATTTCTACAAAATCTGATAAGTCTTTTAATTAAAAATGATTTTCGATTAAATGCTATTTAAAATTTCTTTTGATTTTTCGTATGGAAATTTTATATTTTTTATTAAACTTATTTTTATTCCTAAACAGTTTTCTAACATTCTTCAGTTTTACTCTTATCTATATTAGAAAAATAAAATAAAAATCAGTAACATTTAAAACAGTTTGAAAGAAATCACCATTAAATATTTGCTTCCTTGATTGCAGTGCTTAGGAAAACAAACAATAATATCATAATGATGATTATAGGGAATTCTAACACCTTTGAATTTGAAGCATCATTAAAAATTAAAATCATAAACTTTCCTTAACTTGAAAAAGGGTTAATCCAAAATTAAATAAATTATTTTCCGTTATTTTCGTACAGTTTTCCCGAAATAAACTATGGTGAAATGAAATTTAAACAACAAAGAACGCAAACAAAAATAATAAAAATATCTGAGAAATATAGTAGGTTAGTGATGCCGGAGAATGCGTTTTTGAATATTAGGACTAAATCTTTTTCAATGTATAGAAGTTCATAATTTTAATGCAAATATCTCCGCTAATTTTGCAAATAACTCCATAAAAATTTTCTGTCTGTTTATTTATGCCTTAGCGTATATTTTTCTGACTAAACTTTTTGGTCAATCCCCTTCATTTTTTAATTATTTTTTATAACTTCTTTATTTCGCCGTTTGGGGCGCTGTAACATGTTTCAACAAACTTTCTATAGGTACGCATTACTTCCCTGAATGTATGTAGCGCCATTTTAAATTTAAAAGGCTTAAAGGATCATCCTGCACACACACACACACACACACACACACACACACACGCACGCACTCACACACACACACGCACGCACGCACTCACACACACACACACGCACACGCACACGCACGCATACACTCTCACACACACACACACACACGCACGCATACACACAAGTGTGTGTGCAATAATTTCAAATTAGTTACTTCCAAAAATCGTTGGAATTCCGTTTTCACTGCAACTTTAACTTCGAAATTGGGGAGGGGGTAATTAATTTTCCCACGAAATAAAAGCGCTGAGGTCTGCAAATTCCTTCTAAAACAATTTAAGATTGGAAATCTTTCATAAGGTCTCTCTTGCATCTTTTCTTCTTTATTCGATTTCTACGCTCTGGTTTTGTTTTGGTTTGAATGAGGATGCCTTCACAAAAACTAAAATTTGGATTTCGGTTTATTTTCTAGTTTATCCGTATACAAAAATACACTATCACCTCTCATTTATATCTATCTATCTGTCTGTCTGTCTATCCTTAAAACGCTCAAGATTTTCATGTTTTCTTTCTGAACATGAAAGAAATTAAATTAATAACATAAATCTAAAAAAGTATCTTAGTATAATAGTTACAAATAAGAAAATTGCATTAATGCAATTTATTAACAATGTGCATTAAATTCTTTAATGCACATAAATCTTTAATTCAGTGTTAGTCTTTTTTATACTTATGTTACTTTAAAAATTCAATCTAAAAGTTTGAATTTATTTTCTTGGCATTTCATAGGTGTTGAAAACAAGGTAGTCCCATATACTTCATAATGCTTTATCCTGAATACATAAATAAAATTTATGGAAAATCGAAGCATTAAAAAAAAAGGAATATTCGAAATTTGGAAGTATGTACACGTGAAATTGTAAATCTCTTTAATATAGTTTAAATATAAATTAATTTTTTGAGAAAAATCTCAACTTCTATGCCATTAAAATGCGTATTGTTCCTGTCTTACAAGCAGATTATTAGTCCAGATGTCCTTCATTCACCACTGAGAATTTCAAAACAAATAAAATTTAAAAAGATTAATTAAATGAGCTTTTTCTAAGATAAATAATTTTTATTTGTATCCAGATAGATAAATAAAAATAATATTCATACACGTTAATATAGAATCTACATGGTAGAGAAAAACAATGTTGAGATTTTCCAAACTAAAATGGCCACATAAATTAAAAATATCTGATAAATCAATTTTCTGAATGTTATAATAAACAACTTCTATTATAGTATTTAGAATTTATCCAAATAAAAATACGTCCAGATATGAGTGTTCGCGGAATATTTCACAACATTTAAAGATTTTGCATTTACTATGTATTTGTATTTCTTATAGTTTTTAATCTGTGTAACCTAATTTAAGAAATTTCTAAAATATAAAATTTGAAGTGTATAAATACAGATACCAATATATAAAAAAGTCATGAAAAATGTTAACATATTATAATGTTAACATAATAATTAAAATTATTCAAATAATAGCTTAATGACTGAAACTATTTCCTGTTAAAAATTACCTGTATTTATTTCATTTAGAAGATGATTATGAAAGATTAAATGATAACTCAACCATAAATAAAAACAAATGTCTCATTAACTTCAACATTTAAATTATTAATGACTTTGAGCTTTAGAAGACGATTCTTTAATTCAAAGATATAAAGCTTAGTATGGTTCATTAAATTCTAGATAATGACTCTGTAATTAGAATGATATATTTGTTTATAATAAGGTTGATTTACTTTTGAGAATCGCTTAATAGTTGTTGAAGACAGATTTAATGTAATCATTTACAAATGTTTATCTTAATTACTGAAGAATTTCTTTGCATTTCGAATTATATAGTATTCTCAGCAGACTATGAAGGTGCAAATGGTGTTAATGAAAAGTGATGTAGTTAATGAGATTTGTATATTGCAGAATAAAACTCATTTAACCTTTTCCAAAATTACCAGTGCTTATAGAATAGAATTAACTAAATGAAATGAAAGATTGTGAAATTGAAATGAAATGCAAGAAAATAATTTAGATACTATTAATTCTTAATGATTCTGTTAAGATATCAATAGAGATAGTAATGTTAATTAATTAATATTATTGAAATAACTATGAGTTAATGTAATTCCATTTAACTATTTTGCTTTAATATGTCCAAAGAGTATATTTCTAAAATAGCAATATATCAAAGAATTTTTTTGTACGATAAATGGCTATTTTCCGCAATTTTATTTCCAAAATATATTGTTTGAAAACATATTAATTAACATAGCATATTTTTATACGAATTTTCTCAGAAATTTTAGTAATGGCAAAAATAATCAAATATTTTCAGCGATATGGATAATTAGGTAAGAAGTTCTAAGAACTTTTATAAGTTATCTCTGACGGCCACGCTTAATAAATCAAATTGATTACGATTTGATCTACGATTTTAAATGAACTTGCAACTTTCCGTTGATTTTATGACATCTTCCTTTTGTTATGTTAGTTAACCTAAAATTTGCATTTTAATTGAAAAAATGAAAATGATTGGACTTCAAATAATGCAAAAATTTGCATGATGAAACTAAGAGCTTTTTACTAAAAATTTATAAGTACATAAAAAAAATGTATTCATCGTTGTAGCCTTGTGTGTTCTAAAAATTTTTTGTTATAATTTGTATGACTCAAAGGAATATTCAATGATAACTTCTCGAATTAAACAAAAAATCTATTCCATGAAAATAAGAAATAAATTTTGAAACGATAAGACTGACAATATATCTTGATTCCTCCAATTATACTGGATCAAAAAGTAGCACGTTTTAATAATGTTCGGATTAAAAAAATTCAGTATAGCTTACTTGTTTCTATTTGAGCTTTAACTGCTGTAAAAATCTTTTTTGTGTTGCAATATTTTTAAGAATTATTGGGGAAAGACGCTAAAATTTTGGTTAATTTTTAACGAATTAAAAATTTTAAAACGTTGCTCCTAGTTGTACTTTCTAAATTACATTTTCCGTTCCTTAAAGTAAATATGTGGAAAGTCTGGTTGCTTTAAGCCAAACTATCTAGTTTACAGTGCAACAGCACACAAACACAAAATCACAAATACAAATTGAACTTTATTGCAAATAAATATAAATATTTGACTATTGACGCTAGATTTAATTTTAATAAATACGGTAAATAAATAAAACTGAATCGCATTTGTATAATGAAAACTTACCCTTTAAAGTGATATTTTATATAGATTAGTTAAAATATTTCTGGGATCAATATCTATTTAAGAAAAAAAAACTTAATAATCATATTATTAATAAATTAATGTGATTAGTTTGTTAAATTCTTTATTTCGTAAATAAACATCGATATCTTTAGTGATAAGGAATTCTTACATTTATGTCGTTAATTCATCTGTAAATGTGAAAAGAATTTGGCATATTATTATTTACTAAAAGAGAATTTAATTGACCGTATTTAACCTCAATTTTAAATTTAATTTATGTGAATGTCAAAATGTTTATTTATATTTTCTTCTGACAATATTATTAAGCATGTTCAATGAAAATATTTTATTCTACTTTATTTCCCATACTTTATTCATTATTGTAATAAATGATATAAAGAAACTTTAAAAAGAAAATATCAAGAAGTTCTTTTTTTATATATGAATGTACCAAGTGTATGAAATGAGCCGAAGATATTATACCTGTGGAGGATTGTTATGAGCGAGTATAGAACATGGGACCTTGTGGTTCGCAGCCCAGTAACATGCCCACAATACAAAAGCAATTGCTCGTGTAGCTTAGCGCTTCACCACAGACTCTCCCTCCAGTGAGTCGGAGGTGAGACGAACGATATGACCGTTGAGTGGTGATGTAATTGCTGTTCAGTCTAATGTGTCTGTATCCATTTGAGTAACGCCAAGCGTTATGGCGAGCGTGTGCGGGCGAGTGGTTGCTGTTGCTGCGTCAAGTGAGTCTTACGACTTTGGGTTGCTGCCGCCTTTTTTTGTGTGTGTTGCTGCGTCAAGTGAGTCTGACGACTTTGGGTTGCTGCCGCCTTTTTTTGTGTGTGTTGCTGCGTCAAGTGAGTCTGACGACTTTGATTTGCTGTGGGTAGATGGCGCCCCAACAGCTGTACAAAGGTTGAAGGTTCATCGTCCGAGGTCACCAATGTGGAGAATTGAATTGAGCGATGACCTTGTGGTAATATGCCCACAGCCCGGTAATATCCCCACAATAGAAAAGCAATTGCTTGCATAGCGTAGCTGTTAACAGACTTATAAGCTGTCACTACAGCATCATAATCAAAATTGTATTTTGAATAAAAAATTTCATCAAGATGGGACCTAAAAATTATTTTAAAGTAACTAATATAACAAAAATTTCTTAAGTCGCGAATAGTTATTAAATTTAGTTGATTCCAAATAAAAATGAAAAAAAACAAGTGCCATTTCATTTTATGTTTATTACTCTCAGTAAGGCCATAAAATTTCGAAAAAAAAACTTCTGAAAAGGAGGCATCTATTCGTGAGCATCTAAAATTTCCAAAATGAAAAAAAGTTTTATTCTTATTAACTTCATAAATAAATACACTTATTTCAGCAAGATGATAAAAAAGTCTTAAAATTATTAGTTTTTGAAGAATATGTACCATAAAAAATCTTTCGTAATGAAAAATACTGGTTTGGGAATGCAAAAGAAACAATTTGCAATAAACGGAAAATAAAACCTAACAAATATTTTCTATGAAGCCTATTTTTTTAGCCGAGGTTTAATTTAAAGGATTTATTCCATGATTCTGATTATCGCCTTACTGATATCAGCACATTAAAAAATCCAGCCAAGACCGATAAGTTTCCTATTGTAACAGAAATTGGCGAAAATAGCTTGTTTGGTGAGAATGGATTTATTGTATACTAGCCGCTTTGGCGACCAGCTGGTTCGCCAATCCTAATGATCGTTAAAATTTTAATAATTAAATATTTTATGCCATTCCTACTTTAATTGCTTCTTCATCAAAATATTTTAAAACTTCAAATTTTGATAGTCATATAATTTACTCATAATATTATATAGGTCTTTAGTCATAACGTAATATGTATCTCTCTAATTTTCTTTTAGCTATTGTAGAATTTATACTTTAAATTAAAGTGAAAAGGATTAATCTGCAATTAATATAATAATATTTTTAACTGAAACAAGGTATCTTTTTGTAATATGATTACTGAAAACAATCACTGAGCGTTTAAACTTTATGGGCACTAAAGCATATCTTTCTTAATTTATGTAATGTTTCAAGAATTTGTCAACAAAATTTTCTCAGATTCATCATGAGCAGATCGATTGATTAACAATGTTTAATTTTAAATGCATCAAACACTAAGAAAATAGAACGAATCGTTTAAAATAATCGGTTGAAAACAGGTAAAAAAAAAACAAAAAACTACTTAAAAAACGATATACTTAAAACTATAAGCATATACAAAAAATATATCAATAACATAAATGCAATTTAATTACAAAAGCATGCAACTAACCTAAAAATAATTTAAACCAAGTCCGCATCCGTTGTCAACAATCATAACACAATGCGCATGCGTGAATTTTCAACGGCAGTTACGGTAACGCAAATGCGTGAATTTTTCTACGCCAGTTGGGGTAACGCTATCCAGATTAGACATTTTTAATTTCCTGTATTCTGTGTTATTTTATTTCAAAAGTACTTCAGAATGAATCTGAAAGATCGATTAATTAACAATGTTCAATTTTAAATGCATCAAACATTAAGTAAATAAACAGAATCGTTTGAAATAATAGGCCGAAAAATCTTAAGCCTAACCTTATTAGCTTGGGAAAAAAAAAAAAACCTGAAGCCTTACTCATTTGGCGGTGGGGAAAATAATTTTTTTTTGGCGGGAAAGATAAATTTTAATTAATAATTAAAATTCTAATTGAAAATTAAAAAAAAAAGGAGCCCAGGTGCACATTCCCGACCTCCAAGGTATACATGTACCAAATTTGGTAGCTATAGGTCAAACGGTCTGGCCTGTTGAATGCCAACACACACACATTGAGCTTTATATAAGTAATAGATAATGCTTTCCATACATCCGTCTTAAAGGCATCTGAATTTGATAAAAATGTTGATAAAGAAGACCAAGAAACAGAGCTACGTTGAGGAATATAATAGCTGCCACATTTTATCTTGTTTATTCCAACAAGAATGAATAATATATTTCTAAACTGGAATTAATTAATTAATTTTTATTATTAAAATGCTTCCCAAATCTTTGCATTTTAAAAATATTTTTTTAAACCTTTTTTCAAAAAATATCATCGCATTATATACTTTACATTTTTAAAACATGAATGTCTTTTTCATACGAAATACATTATCAAAAATTAGGCAAATATTTTTACACAATCTACTTTCTCTGCCTTTTTATTTTCAACAAAGTGTTTAATTTCTATTTATTGTTAGTAATTAAATACAACAAAGTTTAATGTATATTGAGTGCCAGACAATTATATAAAATCCGAACTATTTTACAAGAAATGATTAGCATCTTCATTGAATGTCTTGCTATCGAAAGCAGAATACATTTATTAATTTTATTAATTTTAAAATATTTCATTCAATTATTTGCCTTTCCTTCCACTATATTATGGTATTAATAAATAATAAATCTAGCGAAATTTAATCTAATTGGTAGAGAGCAGTGAATTCTAAGAGCCGATATAAGGTTTCTCAACTATTAAGGAACTTTTAAATTTTTATTTTGACTATAATTACTGACTCAATCGCTTATAAACGGATTTTATTCCAGATGAATATCACACGACAATAATACCGAATAACAAAATTATAAAGAAAAATACTGATATGCAATTAAACAAAACATTTTCTTTAGTTGATTAATGGACGACAAATCTCCATATAAAGTTTAAAAATTTTGCCTTTTTAAAACTTTTTCGCTATTAAATTTGTAAACGAAATTGTAATGAAATTTCTCACCTCTGTTTAAATATAGAAATAATAGAAAAAATGGAAAATAAAAAAAAATTAACTATCAAAGTACAATCATAAATCAATTGATAATACCAATTTATGTTAGGAAATCTTTTTACAAATTTCTCTATAGCAGAAACAGTACTTTTAAAAGCATTATCAAAGCATATATTTTTTAAATATATTAAAAAAATATACAGATTAATTTCATCCCAGTTTAATATGACAATAAAAATACTTTTTACATAATGCAAATGTTCTTAAAAGTTTCGTGTTTCATTTACGTATTTTATTTATTAACTTTAAGGAAAAGTTATATAAATAGTTATTATAAAGTATAAAAGTTATAGTTAAAAGAGTAGTTTTATGCTTGATGTTCCAATATTTTAAAGTTTTGGAATAACAATTACTTATGCTTTTTCCAATATTTACACTTTTTGTCTCATGTGTTTTTAAATATGAGATTTTAAAGTGCGTTCCATTCATATGTTATCGGTTGTTTCCTACAGTTTTGAATAAAAAATTCGACTTTTAAAGGAGAAAGAATAGTTCTTTATCGTGTGTGTAAGAATTTATTGGAAGGTTTAATTTTACCGTTAGCATTGCAAAAAATGCAATTAATGGTAAAAGATATAAAAATAATTTTAAAATTCTAAGTAGTTTTTTCTTTCTAAATTTGTTCTATCTATCACGCAATTATTTTGAAAGCAGTTAAATGTTATTTACTGTCTGTAATTTAGTTTAATGAATTTGTATGCAAATAGGATAAAACGGATGCACAACTATATTTTAATTAGCGAATTTGGAAATAAATAGCAAAATCAAATATGTATACATGGAATCCTGGATGAAACAAATGATTAAATAATTTCAATTAAATAATTTCCAGTATAAGAAATCTCAAGCGAATTCAAAATATTTAGGAAATGTAAATTTGATTTTGCTATTAGTTGCAGTATGAAAAATGTTCGTACATTTGAATAAATAATAATTTAGATAAACCTCGAAATGTGAATAAATAATAATTTAGATAAACCTCGAAATGTGAATAAATAATAATTTAGATAAACCTGGAAATGTGAATAAATAATAATTTAGATAAACCTGGAAATGTGAATAAATAATAATTTAGATAAACCTCGATATGTAAATTATTTGAGGAAGAACTGCATCATTAAGGTATTTATGTTTGTAATAATTCTACGAAAAATATTAAATGATAAATGGTACTAAGTTGCATTCTATTTTATATTATAGAATCAATTTGTATCGCCATAGGCTAATAAAAATGGAATGTTTGGAACCGAATACAATTAGTGATTAATTACCCAAATTCAACATTCACTTATGGGAGTCAAAAACTTTAAATACTAATAATTATTGAATACAAAGGAGGTATGTTAACAAATAATTCAAAAGTTTATTTAAGTTAAAGTTTTTTTAAATTTTAGAGGTCTTTTTGAAACATTAAAAAAATTAATTCAAAATCATCAATGCACTTAACTGAAAAGAGCTTTCAATAAAAGTAAATTTAAAAATTGAAATTTAAAAAAATTAAGTAAAGTAGTAAGATAATTTTTCTTTGTTTAAACTAATTCAAAAATACAGTGATAAAATCGTTTAAAATAATTCGCCATATAAAATGGATGCAAACGCTACTTTAATTTTTTTTTATAAAAGTATTTTTATACGCGAATCAGGAAGTTCAATGATAAGATTATTTTCTCATTGATTTATTGATCTCAATGTTATTAATGATTTTTTTAGTTTTTAAAAAAATTAAATATAAAATTTATTATATTGGATATAAATAATTACATACGTTGATTCCATTTGTTTAAAATATACGGTTAAAATTTTTTATTAAGTTAAGTTATTTTTAAGCATTCCATAGAATAATTTCAATTATTATAACTCGGCAATTTCATATTTCCATAGATACAACATTCAGTTTCATTATTTTAACATACAAACGCCAGCTATGAGATTGTCTTAATAATAGTTCATCGAAATTAAAGTTAATTCATACGCATTGATAATAGAAGAAAATCGTTAATTCTACCACCTTCCATTATTTATGATAGAGCAAGCAACCCCTTAAAAAACCAGAAATTTAAAGATGCTTTAGAGTTAATTACAACATTTTTTATAATGGAAAGATAATATTTTATTTATTTTGATATTTCTTTCTAATTTTAAATATAATTTTGTAATGAAGATATTGAAATATCTGTATGAAAAAAAGCAAATTAATAATTTTATCTATTTTGAAATTAATAAGAGATTATATAGTGCGTTTGCATTTTTTTATAATTTTCTTTTAATACTTTTATACTCTAATTTTGTGTAGAATTATAATTGCTATTAACATATTATTCCCTTCTCACTACATATACATTTTTTGAATAAAAATTATGAAAGATATTCTAAAGTAAGTTAAGATTTTTTAAAAAATAGAATTAATATTTATTTATGGAAGAAAATTACCCTAAATATACTCTGCATAAGCTTACTATTGTTAATTATCAATTTAGATATCCAAAATTTTAGAAAGATTAACTATTTTCACATTGATTCAGAAATTTAATGCAAAATTACTTGGAATAATTATTATTTATTTTTACTTATACTATTTAATAAAAGCCAATGAATCAGAAATAGTAGGAGAAATATAATTTTAATTACAATTATTAAAGTTTGCTTATACAAAATATTCGTATTAAAACACGTCAAAAAGATTTTTAAAGAGCTTTTGTGAATTACAATCTAATTTGTGATCAAATAAAGCTGAGTATATTCTTCTCGGAAAGTGAGGACTTAAAAAGTCATTGTGGATCGTAATTACGTCATAAGGAGTTTCTTTTCTGATAATAATGAAGGATCATTCTTGGGTCTAATATAATCTCGTTTGCAAGTAGTACTTTGTGCAATATGCAAATGAGATCATGTGGATATTACTCATTTCTTTTTAATTGACGATCATTTTATATTGTTGGAAATCCCTTAAGGTTGCTTGATATCATGTTTGGATGCAATCAATAATCAATGAGTGTTAGAAATTTGTACAATTTTTTCTTTCGGAGTAAATAAAATCTTTAACATATAGAATTATTGTTAAAATGGGCTTCATTAAATAAAATAAGTTCTTACGTTTTTAAAATGAAAGCTCTTTTAATTGTATTTGTAAGAAGCAAAAATATTAATGATATTAAAAGGAGATTACATGGATGAATTTGATACAAAGGTGTAACATTTAAAATGCAGAATATCTGGAAAACGGAACTTCGCTAGGCAGTTTTTTTTTTTTTTGGAAAATCATGTTTTTTTGAAGAAATTATTTAGTTATTAATCTCATTCTGATTGCATATGATTATTTTTCAATCTTATCTGCATATGAACTGGTCATTTAAATAAAAAATCATGAATGCATTTAGTTTAACATGTTATTCGAAATAATCTACTACGTCACATTATTCATTTTACAGTTTATCTATCATTGCTTATATTTTTAAATCTACCCTCAGTTGTACCAAAGTGAAATCGGATCTGATCGGCATTATATGTAAGCATGACAGAGGATAGAAAAATGTTCTAATAATTAATTATAAAAATGTTCTTTTTTTGTGTAAAATCGCGTTTTCTCAGAAAAGACACATATATAGATACACTTAAAAAGCAAAAATATTAATTATAAATGCATAAGTAAAAAAACAAAAGCAAAAACATTCATCGAAACCGTAACACACGCGTCATCTATGTTGTTCTGCCTTCACTTCGAAGCGGAAGTTGTATATACTTATTCTAATAGTTGTAAAATCGTTTTTTTAGTGTAAAATCTCGTTTGTTTTCAGGAAAGATAACTACATAGATATACTTAAAATACAAAAACTTATTTAAATATAAAATTTGAACCAAATCTTTAGAGCCGTTTCCGAGATAGACGAAATAAATATATTTATATCTATGAAAGAATTGCTCGTTTAAAAATATAACATATAAGAATATTTAAAATGACAGATGATAAAATAAAATGCAATTGTCACTTCAGAATAAAGAAAAAAAACTATTTTTTGCTTTATTAATATAGAAAGAATAAAAATGTATATTAATATACTTCGTAAAGAAGTCATGTATATCAATTTTAGTGCTTGAATTGCCTCATTAATCATAAAGTGTTTCATTATCAAAATTCTAAAAAAGTATTGCATGAGAATGAAAAGGAAAAAGAACTAACCTTCGATAAAATGCTATTTACATTTTTTCGTTGCGAAAAGACCTTTATTGCAAAACTTTTAATCATTCACATTATAACTTTCGTTGAAACTCCTTTTGAGGAACGAATTGGTTTATTCTGATGGGATAAAAGTCTGCTGCTTTTTTAAAATTACCTTACTACACAAAAAGAAGCAGAAAAAAATAGGGGAGAGAGAAAGTCTGGAAAGCAAGAAGCATGTAGAAAGTATTTTTATCGAAGCGGATAGCAATTTCCTCCAAGTTGTTAATGTCAACTCCATAAAATTTACAACTTAATACTGTCTAACATTTCTGTTTGAAAATTCTCTATAGTGTCTCTTTATCTAGAAAAAAATGGTTAAAATGTTTTGTTTTTTTGCCTGAATTCCATAGGAGCCTGTTGTATTAGATATTTATTTTCGTTACAACAATGAAATGCATAATATGTTTAGATAGAATAAATAAAATGGGATCATTTTAGCTTAATGAGATATTGTTGAATATTTGTAACCAACTTTGTTTATTGGTTTTATTGCAAGAAATATAAAAAAAAATCCCATTATCCTTTCCAATTTTTTTGTGAAGAAGAACTATGTTGAAATGTTATAAAACCGATCCTTCATAAATGGATAAGGAGATCATTCTTATACTATCAGAATAAAAATGAATCTAATGCATCATTTTTAAATAACAATTTGGAAGAATTTAAATAGAAAAACTCTTAGAAATACATTTGTGTTATTGTACTGATAAGAAAATACATTATTTTAATTACTTACTTCCTTTTAATCTCACAATTTTCCCATCATCACCCATTCTTGAAGCTTATTACAAGATGGTGTGACTGATACGAAATCAAAAGTTAATTTATTTGACTATATAATAACAAATTATTGTATGATCAACCAAAATGTTCCACTCTAAGGAATTTCAATCAATACTACATGAAAAAAAATTAAAAACAATTGTAGTGTACAAGATTTCATGTTTACTAACATGAAAGTAATCAAATCAAATTAATTTTTTTAATTTCATTGTTACCAAAATTGTCCTTGCGGTTTTTAGACGTTTTTTTCTTAATATTTTCATGTATGATATTTCCTCCCAATCATTTACTTTAGAAGTTATCTATGACATTAATCAATTAAGAACGAAATTTTTTTAATGTGATCTCGTAATTTTAATTTCTTTATAAAAATTTATTGCTATTGTTTAGAATTCAAAAGCTGCTCAGAAAGCAAAAATACTGTTTGTTTCATTCTATAGATAAGAACGCTCCATTTATTTTTACTTCCTTTTTTAAAAAGTTTAAAAAAAAAAACTCTTCCAATCGTCAAAATATTTGAACTCAAGATTTTGACGAATCTTCATATTTCGTACTTTCTGAATCCAAAAAGTATTTTTGACAATACGTTTATTAATCTGTATGATTATCAGCAGGAAAGTTCAAAATTTATTTGCACTAGAGGCATGAAATTTGGTATGTTATTTTACACCAGATTTAAAGATTTCCATCAAATTTTGAAAGATATCTATTCAGAGGAAATCACATCTGGGTGTTCAAATATGTGTTAAAGAAATGTGTTATGTCGAATATGTGTTAAACAAACGAAGAGAGCTTCATTGTTAAAATTTGATTCAAATTTTTAGTATCTAAATATTAGATATATATCAAAGCTGAAAGCAAATCTGTCAAGGAACTGATTGTCTTATATTTTGTTCACAAGCATATAACCTCGATAACTCAAAACTGCAATGATTTATGAAATTTTGGTATATAATTTCCTGACTTCTGTGGCAGATCTGTATTAAATTTTCATAGAAAGCCTCCAAAATATACATTCGAGTGCATTCGATTTTTTGATATTGGTGTATTAACCATAACCTAGCAATTAATAGCAAAAATAAATAAATAAAATAAAAACTCATGAAACATCACCCGCTAGTTGATTGTCTCAAACATAACTGTTGTTCGTCAAATGTTGCGGTTAATAATATACTAGTTCGGTTTTGTTATATTAACGCTCCGTTTTAAAACAACGCTAGGGCTATTTTGGGAGGGACCTCGTAATTTTGAACCGCGATCAGTTGAAGAGGACGATATCCGAGCTGGCAGCCCCCTTCCTCTCCAATCTTCCGCACTGCACCAGCGAGAAGGCGTTTGACCCCGCCGGATTTTGCGTTCACCAAACCCTCTTACACGGCAGTTCTTCGCTGGAGTCAGGTCTCGAATACCAGAAAATAAATTAAAGAGCATGCGGGAGAGTTTCCGGAGACCACTACTTCTGGTTTCAAATAAAACTCAATTTGAGAGCAAAGAGAAATGTTATTTTTACCCACATTACAATGTTTCAATAGGAGCTGCAGAGTATAACAGGTCTTTTATTCATTATAGAAAAAAATATATAAAATTCACACAGTTAAAATGTTTCCAGTTTCTTTTATTTCCCTTACTATTTCCTCCGGCGTTTCTAAAATTATTTCATTTGAATACGAGACGTAAAATTTTTTTATCATTAATAAAGTAATGTTTGTTATATTTATTTATTTTATAAATATATTATAGGTGACAGTAATCGGTTTACCAAAAGAAAAACAGATTTCGCAATACATTTCATAATTTTAAACAATACATTTAAAAATAAGATAAAGGTATTTCGAATGGAATTGAATAGTATTGCTATATATCCATCTATTTAATGATATATAACAATAATTATTAACATTATCAATAAATAAATATATCAGTATATTTATTGACAATGTTAATTGTAGAATCATAAGACAGAATCTCATATAAATTCAAAAGTTCTTTTAAGACAACTAGTATAACATTAAATTAATATCTAAGTATACATTAATTTAATGTTTTAGGGAAAGCGTTAATTTATCTATTATTAAAAGGCCATTTACACCATAATAAAATAAATAAATGAATAAATAAAAAAAAAAATCAGCGTAATTGCTTAAACCTAAGAAAAGCCTTCCATTTCATTGTTAAAAAATTACTACGAATAATTTTATTGGATTGTTTAATTTTAAGAACGTCATTTTAATGCATTCATTTAAAAATACATTTCTTCTTCAGTAAATTCCAACATCTAGTCAAACAGAACTGTCCTTTCCAATTAAGAGTAAAATGTTCCTGATCAAAATGGCATAAAACAATTCATAACATATTGTAATGCAATTGTATTAAAATCTTATTTTAAAGATTCCTTAAAAAAGAAAAGCATTAGCCGGAAAATAATTAATTGTTTTGAAATGTCTCCTAAGTCTTTAAACTGTTGTTTGAGATATAAATGTTGTTTACAGCTAACTGAAAATCGAAGCGTGTTAAAGAAACACGAGACATTTATGAAGACTTATACTTTGGAAGGCTTTTTTAGTGTCACTTTATAATGGAAAAGAAATTGAGCTTTTATTTTCTATTTCCCAAGAGTTTGCTGCTTTTGCTATTTTTGAAAAAAGCATTCTGATCAGGCGTATTTTTTAAATGTTACTTCTTTTTTTTACATTAGCAAATTTTTAATGGAATGTCGTAATTGAACAAAAAAGGTTTTGTACTTTTAATATTGTGTTTTGGTATTCCAGTTCGTCAATCTTATATTCATCTCATGAAACTTTTTTTCCCTTTTTTTTGGTTGAGGCAAAATAATTCAGTATTTGTTTTTCATGATGCCTAATTATATTTTATTTAGATTAAAAATACATTATTTACATTATCCGCCAATGTTTTATTCTGGCAATTGATCGAAATAAATAAACAGATTTCTTGAAATTAAGTGCTATTGTTTATACTAACAAGAAAAAGTATAAAAGAAATAAATGTTAAATGGTGTTTTATATTAAACTTTTCTAGCCTTTTTATTCATTTTTTTTACCAAAATGACGCTTAAAAACGTGATTCCATTACTTTTTTACAATTAGGTAATTGATTTCAAGTATGACAGTTTTAATTTACATTTCTATGTTGATTTTATTTAGGCATTTGTTCTCGTATAGATCTTCTTTTAAATAAAAATTGTATTTCAAAGATTCTTAACTTTTATTCTCTAATTATTTAGTAAATACTAAGAAAAAGAGATACAATGTTACACACTTTCAAAAACTGTTTCTAACCAGAAATATTAATCTTACATAGAGGAACCAAGTAAAACAGATAAAGTGTTACATGATTTTTAAAATTTTTCTTACCAGATCTATAAATCTCATAGAGAGGGACGAAGTAAAGTAAATATAATGTTACATGCTTTACAACATTTTTCTTTCCAGAACTATAAATCTCACATTGAGGGAATAAGTAAAATAGAGTATAAATTTTTAAACAAATCTTAGAAATCATTCAGGAAATGGATAAGGTGGCGCAGGGAATTGGAATTCAAATATCGGGATAAAAACAATAATATGAATAAATTGATTCTCCTTCTCTTTGAGTACACAACAATTTATTCTCAAATTAAGTTTTCTAGTATATATTATAGCTATGAAATAATGCTTATTGAAATTATTTGTAATAAACTGAAATATGATAAAATACTTTCACTTAAAAAAAACAAATTAAAAGTGCAATTTACTTTAAAAAAATGAACTGAGGTGTGTTTTAAAAACTTAAATTGAAGCTATATGTTATATATTTAGAATTGTTTCAAAGTTTGGTTTCTTCTACTCTATAATTAAATTGGCTTTATTTTGATATATAATTAAATGTTTATCGTTGCTTTAATGTTATTACAGATTTGTCATTTTACTTTCCTATACAGCAAATATCTGGGTAATGAAAAAAAAAAAAATTAAAGATAACCGTAATGAACGCTGAATGTAAGCTGGATGGAAAACCTCATCTTTGTAATTTGTCACGGAGCTGTAAAAACTCAAAATAGGTATCGAAATAGTTCATAATTTCTTTCGCTTCCACTACCAATAGTGCAATCAAAAGAGCAGTTGCTGAATTGAGCTCAAACGAGTTGCTAAACGAAGTTTTTCTTTTCAAAGTGTTTATTTTCATTCTGAGCACTTCCCTCTGTTACGGGTTTTTACTACCGATTTCTTGCCTATGTGTTGCTATTTATTGAAAATTCTATTTTGCATATTCTTCATATGTATTTTGTTATCTGTGTACTGTGTTTTCTTATAGAATAATGTAGCATTAATCTTTATTTATTTTACCTCCTGCTGATACTTTTTAACCTTAATACCATTGAATGGATTTTCCGTAACAATGCTAAATTCATACTCATTTTAGTTTGAATTTGTATGTATTTTTTTACCAGTTTTTTTTAAGAAAAATAAATTTTATATAAAATACTACATGAAACATCGCTTATTACTTAGACGTTTGTAATCACGCAGTTAACAAACATCTCTAAACAGTGATATCTCACAATACATGATGCAATTCAGTTTGCATTATACTTCTACAAAGAGTAAATGAAAAAAAATCAATAAATACATGTTGGTATTTTATAAAACTAAAACCTTAATAGAAATTGACAAATATATGTAGTTGTCGTTTAAGAAAAATGGAAATGTGAATAATTTTAAAGACAATGAATTTTCATATTAAAATTAGAAATAAAACATAATAAAATAAAATATTTGCTCAGAGAATTTTTTTTTTTTTTGCCATAGCTGATTCTTTAATTTGAAACTGTTTTTCTTCTAGAAAGGAAGCAAATAAAATAGTTTTTATTGAACGTGTATTAATCAATTCATGCATTTCCCTTTGTTTTTATTATGATTTTTCTCTTTTTCCTGTTAAGATGTATCGCGTTGGAGAAAATTATTTACATATTTTTTAATGTTCTCCTTTATATTATCTGACTTCCTACTTTTTCCCCTGACTAGCATTTTCTTCTCAAGAAAATTATGTTCGAAAATAGCAGATTGTTTGGTTATGAAAATTTTCTATTGGAATTCGAAATCATTTCTTTCTCTTTAAAGCTGGTTTAAAGAAAAATGAAATGTCTTGAATTTAAAATAAGTACGAAAATAAATTATAAAGAAACAAAATTTATTTCCTAGAAACAGTCAATTATGAATATCTGATTTCTAAAGTTGCATTATTTCGGAAAGAATAAGATGTTGGAAATAGTTGTAAGGACTTTTTAAATCAGCACAAGAGAAAGAACTTTAAGTTATTATTCAAATGTTTAAAAGTGACTTTTATTTTCTTCAGAAAACATTTCAATTGAAGTATTTCGGTGTTACGAAAGTACCTTTTACTATTGCTTCAAAATTATAAAGGTGAAATATATGTTTAAAATAAAAATATTATATCATGTATCTAAAATTTATTTTGATTCGAAGAAATTGATATTTCTATTAGCATTATAAAAATACAAAAAATGAGTTCTTTGAAGAACATTCTCTTGTTAAACAATATTTTTTTTTATTTAAAGTCTGAGCATTCCTGTAATAAATTGCTTTAGAGTAAGAATATTTTTTTTAATTTCTAATTTACAGTGGCTCCCAAAAGTGTTCGTACACTAAAGAAATTTGCAGAAATTGTGTTCTATACTTCTTAATAAAGCATTTTATTAGTTGGTTTTTTTAATTAGCATCTTTAAATAGTTCTTAATAAAACTGAACAAATATTTTTATAAAAAATCAAGTAGTATTGTTCTAAAAAATAAATAAATAAAAAATGTCACAGAATTAGAACACAAAAGCCTTCGTACATCGAAACACTATTTATTTAAATTCATCATAAAAATATCTTTCGCGGCTTATTTTTCTTCTAATTGAAAAATATACTAAAATTGTTTGATTTCAGTATTTAATATCACAATTATTTATTCTATTTACTTTACTCTTAGATATGACGCGCATTCGTAAAGAAACGAGTTTAGACGTACGAAAATTAATTATATTTCATTTTAAAGCTGGAAAATCAATTAGAGACATTGCAACTATAACTAATCTACCTCATTCAACGGTGCAAAGCATAATAAAACGTTACAGAGAGGGAAAAAGGATTGCAAACACGCCTCGTAATGGTCACCCTCAAATTCTGTCAGCTAGAAGTGAAAGAAATATTGTGAGTAAATATTTCTTTCCGGGATTTGTTATTGCACTTAGACACTATTATTGCACTCAGACGTGGATTTCTAAAAAATCTACGTCTGAGTGCAATAAAGTTTACTTCACAATATAATGAATCAAATGCAACTTCTATTTCCTGTGAAACTATTCGTAGAATTCTTCGGAAAGCTGGTATACATGGCCGCTCTGCACGAAGAAAATTCTTTGTAAGTCAGAAGAACATAATTGCTAGGCTTAAATTTGCCAAATCTATGATAAACCAGCCAGAGAGTTATTGGAATCGTGTCTTATTTGCAGATGAAAGTAAGTTTAACATCTTTGGGTCGGATGGGAAAATCATTGTATGGAGAAAAAAAAAAAAAAAAAAAAAAAAAAAAAAACGAAGAACTTAATCCCAAGAATTTATTTGGAACAGTAAAACATGGCGGTGGAGGTGTCATGGTTTGGGGGTGTATGTCAGCGGCTGGAGTAGGCAATTGTAGTATTCATTGATGGTATAATGGATCATAAAGTTTATATAAATATTCTCAATAATGATTTAAAAGTGGCAGCACAAAAATTGGGCATTTTAAACAACTTTGTGTATTACCAAGACAACGATCCTAAGCACACGGCCATAAATGTTCGTCTTTTTTTGCCTCTATCATTGCCCTCAAACCCTTAAAACACCAGCTCAATCACCGTATTTAAACCCTATAGAACATATTTGGAAAGAATTAGAGGTGCGAATAAGAAGTCACGATATTAAATCGAAAATTCAACTGAAAGCAGTAATGATCGAAGAATGGAACAAGATCGACGCAGAAATAACCGACCGTTTAGTTAAATCTATGTCCAAACGTTTAAAAGCTGTTATAAAGAATAAAAGATATCCTACTAAATACTAAACATTTACAAAAATTTAGAAAATTTCATATTTAGTGATGTTTTTTTAAAGTGTATGATCATTTTTGTGTCCTATTTTTGTGCAATTTTATTTATTGTCATTTTAAAAAAAATAATTTTCATCGTAATTAAAATTTATTCTTCACTGCTTTATTAAGAACTGTAAAAATATGCCATGAAAAAATTTTCATGTAAAAATAAGAATATATAATGGTAAATAATGAGGTTTTTAATTGATTCTTGTTGGTGTACTAACACTTTTGGGAGCCACTGTATTTAAAAAGCAGTTAATACATGTTGTGAATCGGTTAAATGTTAGTATGCTAAGCTTATATAACTTTGTAACTAATAAACATTATTGTATATCCTTAAGTTTTGATTGTTGATAATAAATGGCTTTTAAATTGATAATTTTATCCATAAGAAATTAGTAGAAGACAAAGTTCGACACATTCAAAAAATGGTTTATATTCTAATTAATTAAATTCTGTAGGAAAAAAAACTATAGTCAATTTATTTAAATCAGACGATATCGAAATTTACTTTTAAATGCATTAATTTAATGTCGCACTCCGATTTCTATATCTAATTTTATATTCAAAAAAACGGATACTGTACTAAACTAATATAAATAATAAGTATACGTTATTAGTTTTACTTTATTAGTATTACTATATAATAATTATATTAGTTTTATAACTAAAACTAATATAATTTTAATTTTATGACACACTGAAACATTTACATTATTTAGGAATTGAAATGAACTATAAAAGTATGCAAGTTTGTTTCGGAACCAAATTTAGCTAATTATATTTTCGAATTTCATCTTATTTATGCATGATTATATTAATTCTGATTTGATTTCAAGCATCCTTTGCTTAAATTATTTGAATGCTTCTTGTGATTACACGAATCGTCTGCAAATCTGCATTTTTCTTTCAAAATTTCAATTAAAACTTATTAGTTGTAATATTAGTTATAAGTAGTTACAAATTCTAAGCAATCTCTTAAATTAAATGGTGGTCTATGAATTGTAAATTTGATATCTCAAATAATTGATTAAAATACATTTTTATAAGCAGGAAATAAGTAGTTTATATGCGAGAACATAGGTGAAAACAAAGAAACAAAATGCATGCATCCGATCTCTGCAAAGATAAAAATATTCTTTAAAAAAACAAAACAAAATAATACGGATTGGTACATTTGTTTCTATTTCAAGAATCTACTCTTTTTCATAGCTTAGCATAAAATGCCTCTTTAAACTCGATTGTCTTTACAATTTTATATGCTCCCATTATTCTGACAAACGAAAGGGATAAAAATAATCCTTAGACAAATTTTTATGTTCTATGATTTCCTGATGCAAGACAGGATTTTCTGATTAGATTTACTCTAATGCAATATTCAATTGAAAAAATTTAGCATGGGTTCATGCAGAAAATTTTTCTTACATTTGTTGAAACGATTAGAGATTTCTTGTTAACTTCAAATTGATCTATCTCATTTGTGAACTTCAAATCTATTCAATCATTCTTTTGTTATTCGAATTTGTAATTCTGCATCCCAGGGAAGTAATTCTCCTGGTGAGGAGGATAGTTTTACAGATATATTTTATTGATGCCGAATCTAGGATGTTTGGCCTTGGGGATAATCATGAAAACCATTTGGCCACAAAATCTAAGATTTCAGAGTCTTAGTAGTAGGATGTCAGCCACAAAGAGCTTTCTAGTGCCTTCTTTGCCATAACTCGGAAGTTGTAAAAAAATCACCTGGAATCTAATGCTGGAAGTCGGCCGATATGTATCTAAGTAGCCAGTCGGAAGTTGAGTTAAGCTTAAACAAGTTGAGAATAGCAGACGATTCGAGAAACGTGAGTAGTCTTGCAAGGATCTCTTCTGTGAGTTCTTTCTGAGCGCTTTGCCCGCTTACATTTATTTATTTGTAAGGCTGTTATTTCCTGCCCAAATTATTCTTTTTATTGTTTCGGCTGTACTTTCTTATATATGTGTTCTTGAAAAATAAAGTATAAGAAATCGTTATTGAGTTTGTTAGACGCTTTCATCGTACACCCACTGGATCAAACATTGTTTCTGGATAAAAGCTCTGGTAACAATACATATTAGCACAACATGAACGATATTATATGAAATTTTATAATAATTCATAATTTAATAAAATATACCCATTTCTCTAATTGTAATAAAATTATAAATAAATACAGAAAGGCATGTAAGAGTGTGCTGGTTATAGAATATCGAAAATTAATTATGAATTCAGATATATTAAATTAATATAATTTCCTTCTTGTATTGTTATAATATATCATAATGTTCAGTGGTATCATAATATATCATAAAGTCCTATCAGTATATGATTTTTTAAAAATTGATTAATTTTATTGATGTAAAATTTTATTTATAATTATGCAATTATACTCATTAACTCTTCATCTCAACGTTGTAATATGACAAACCACCTCCCTATTAGGCGTCAATGGAAAAAAGGGGGCAATTATTTTACTATTTGGTATTTTTTTTATTATTTAACAATATATAAGGGCTGGTTTAATAGTTTAAACAAGAAAATTTCTAAATGCATTTGTAAACAAGAGAGAAGTTGATTTTTAATTAAGAATGACTGGGAACTGTTTTCATAGTTTCAAATGACTTATAATCAGATAAGGTTTTAAATTTTTTAATTAGTTTTTGTGAAAAAAATATGAATATGGCTGTGTGTGTTTGTGAGTGAAGGAATAAGGAATATAATATGACTTTAGTAAACGCTTTATTTATATAAATATTTTTAAAATATTAAAATTACTAAGCAAATATTCATGAAATTTTTTTAACAAAAATGAAACAGAAAACTTATTAAAATAAATATGAATGCTTGAAAAATCTGAAATTCAGATTTCTGTTTAAAAACAATATCTTATAAAAAAACACTTTTCCCCAGCCTGACTGATTGTATGGAACATGTGTTTGGTTTCAAAAATAAGCATGTAACTTTGGCATGTTTAACATCCCTTTATTGCTGTGAATGTTGAAATATTTAACATACGTAGAAATCGAATTGAAGAATAACTAACTCCTAATTCTTTAGTATGCAATTAAATTTTAAGTATTTACTGAACCTTCATATTTTTAGTTTGTATTCAAACATATTCCCCTTATCTCTCTGTTCCGTCCAGCGGAGAAGCACCTCGTAATTGAGGCTGAGAAGCTTCCCGTATGATGGTTGGTTCTTTCCGCTTTGCGAGTACACGAAAAGGTGTGTGTGTGTGTGGGGGGGGGGGTCTAGCTCCTACTATCGACGACGGGACGTACTTCCTAAGGGAATGGTTGCACCGTGGCCGGTAATGGCCTTTATGACTAAACTACAGTTACCACCAATATTGCTGTTATAGAAGTCCGGTTATTCAAATGTTTCCGAGTGCCTTCCGGTGGGTCGTAATAGTCAGTAACCGATTATTTTTCTGTTTTAAATAGCCCTTTAACAGTGACTAGGAAGTATAGGTATTCCAGTAGATGTTTAGAACAATGTATTATTTTTCAAACCAGGAGATTAGGATAATATCGGTTCCAAAAGCATTTATTGTTGTATCTCATAGAATTTTTAAAATTCAAAGATTGATTTCCGTCGCAAAGTATCTACACCATTGGATAAATATTATTAGTTGAAAAGGGGTGATTTGAACTGAAGAATGCATCATGATTTCAAAATTTTGTAGATATCCATATACTATTTTACATAAATAAATATCTCCAAAATGTTTTATTTCCGGAAAGAGTATGATTTCTTTCTTTCATGATAAACTCTTATTGTAAGAGAACATCTAACGAAAGAAAAAATATGAAAATCAGAAAAATTATCCAAAACTTTGGACAGTGTTCAAGAATATAATATATAATAAATCAGAAAATTTATCTAGAATTTTGGTCAGTGTCCAAGAATATAATATAATATCACCTCGTCTTCAGAAAATAAAGAAGTATTTATACGATGATTGATGTTATTTTTTATGTGGAAACTAGAATAGAAGTAATTTATCTCTATTGTATTTCAAAAGATATAAAAGAAAGGATCCTTTGCATTTATACAATGAAAACTATTTGAAAAAATGTAATAAAACTGAATGCATTAAATTTCCTTTCACTAGATATCATTTACTGGTCCTACAGACATGTAAATTGCATTTTATTGGAAAGTGTGAAAACGGATAATGCAAAAACATGCACTAGAATTTTGGTGATCCAATATATCAATGTTGATCGAGGTCGGACCGAATTAAATTCGTTGGTGGATGTATTCCATTGTTTTCTTACCGTTAGATAGAATGAAATTGAATATCGAACTTTCTCTACAAAGTTTCAATTTAGTTAGATTGAATTTAGTTTTGTTTCGGAGGAAAGACGGAAGCGAAAAGTTACGAACAGCTAAATATAGAAATTAATTTCTTAAAACTATTTAAAACTTGTGAATGCTAAAATTATCGATTTTATATTTCCCATTATTTTAAAAACTAAAATGCTTGGTTATATACTTTTTAAATTAATCTTTTATCATAGTTTTGAGAGAAAGTAAGAAGCACAGATGCAACAGAGAAAAATAATAACATTTAAATATGCAAAGGCGTTGAGAAATCACTTTAACAAAATGGATCTATCCGTGAAAAATGTTAACTTATTTTAATAATTAAATACAATCAATATTTTAATTAGTATTGCATTATCTCAATTAAATAAAGCAGGGCAATTCTAGCTCTTAAACTTTTAAAATATTGTCGTTTTTCACATTTTTAATACAAAATGTTATAATTAATTTATTTTAACATTTTAAAATAAATTAATATAAATTTTCATTCAATTTTTATAAATTTTCATTTATATTCATTTTTATTCAATATATATATTTTAAAAATATAAAAATCATATTTTTTCATATTTTTAAAAAAAAATATGAAATTTATATTCTAAAATTTATATACGATAAAACTTTTATGTATAAAATACCTGTCTTTAGAGATGATCCAGTTCTTAATAACATTTTGATTAAATAATCGAAATAAAAATAAAAATACTTTCTTAAAAGTTTTCCCTTTTCGATTATTAATAAGAATAACAATTAATGGTAATAATAGTTCACATGATTAGCAGCACATGTATAGTCCTTTTTAGAGAATTTGCGTCAGTCAAATATTTTTATTTATAAATATCATTCACAGAAAATGTGAGTAATTCTGAACTGTAATAAATCCGTTTTAATAGCTTGAATTAAAAATAAAACAAAGGAAGTCGCGTGCACCTTTGATTTCAAAATCCTTGAGAATCACAGAAAATGTTTCTAAATATATGAATAAATTAATCAAGCTTCCTTGATTCTACTGCTCCGTTATGAGTCGAGTAAATATTAATGCATTGTCAAGCTACCAGTATTTGAATCAGAATACAAATATTTTATGTTTGCATGAAATCGATTCAGGTTTGGGTGTATTGATGTATTTATTTCCTACAAATTATTCAAAGAAATAATGGTAGAAACTCTGAAGGTGGGTTTTATAATAAATATAAAACTGTAAGTTCTGAAATTTGTTGCTTAAAACTAAGCTTTAGTTACAATTTTTTGAAAAATAAAACAATAACATTATAATTTCAGGCAAAATGTGATAAGATTGGAACAGGCCAAACTCTGAAATTTTCACTAGTTACTACTTTTAAACGTACATTAGTGACATTCATACATATATCTAATGATTAACAGCATATATATTCATTTGAAAAAAAACTTGCATGGTCGGACTCAGGAGCCTTTATTTTTGCTCTTTTTAACTGCAGTCTTTTATCGCTTTCATGCATTATTTGCTATTGCTTATTAAGCATTATAACATAAAAAAACTTTATTTTCAAATCTCATTGAAAAATCGAATAAAAAAGGTTTTAATTTAACTTTATTTTTCAGTTATCAATATCGTAGTGCAAATGAAGATATTTAGAATATAAACTTATTTGTGATGAGATAAAATACTTCTTTTGTTTGAAGGAAGATATTTGGAATTCTATATTTTTTATTCAAATATTTGAAGCATGAATCCTTTAGTTTACGACATACCTACTGGTATGATGCTAATAGTATGATATTCTAAAAATTCAATATTCAATCTTATTTATCAATGACTTTTTATATAAATTAGGATATAATATAATTATATATTTTAGGTTAATATGATTAAATATTTTAAGTTAATAGGATTTGCTTGCTATGTGCCTTATAATGCATCTAAGGAACGCTATATGAGAAATGAATTGCAAATTAAGTTACAATGTTAAAAATTTATCTTGGGGAAATCTTTTTCTGAACTATTTGAGTGACATTAAGCTCTTGTGCACGCAAAGAAATGTGAGAAATTAGTTAAAAATATGAATTGTAAAAACATATATGAATCATTCTGCAGCTTAAATAGAATAAAATCACAAAATATTTTTTTTAAAAAAATTATTTAAATGCGTCGTTATATTAAAATTTAGATTTTTTTTCTTTTCTATATATATATATATATATATATATATATATATATATATATATATATATATATATATATATATATATATATATATATATATATATATATATATATATATATATATATCGATATCTTTAATGAATGTGTTTACTAACTTAAAGGAAATACCAATTATGATTCTATTTTTTTTAGTCTAATGATTAATTTTATTTAACAAAAAAAAAGCGATACAATTTTTTTTAATTAATTGCGTTTGATAGTAGCTTGTAGAAACATGACTTTATTATAATACAACAGAAAATATTATCTTTAATATTATAATAATTATAGATGAGCCTTATGGCAGATCATGATCTAAATGAAATTCTTATTAATCGGACTGAGAACGTAAAAAGTCTTTATAATGTCAAAAAAAAAAAAAAAAAAAAAACGAAGCATACTCTAAATGAGTGTTTTAAAATTTTGTCAACCTTTTTATTCCAGACGTACGATGACAAATATATTTAGCGGCATTTCACTTAGTTTTGTTAGAGATCTCAATACAAATTCAATAGAATCTGTAATATGAGGCGAGTAGATTAATGAATTGTTTATAAAATTACATTATTGTATTTTTATAAACATTATGTAGCCAAAGAATATGCTCAATATGCACTGATATTGTTGTCTAACAGCAAATTTTTTTCTGCAATAATAATTGTAATTAATTAAACTTCAGAATCAACGAATTAACCTTCTAAAGAAAATTTCATATAAAAAATTATTGCCTTATTTTTGCTATTATTTTAATGCCTGCATACTATTTTAAAATTATTTCTATCTAAATTTAAATCTAACTTATGATTTTATTCTAAATTTACTCTTTTTTGAATATTTTAGTTTCTTTAAACATAAAAAAATGAGTATAGTTGTTAAACAATAAACCTTTATAAAGTTAAAAATTTTAACTCTTAAGAAACGTACTTTTCTAATTTCCTCCATTCGTATCATGATTGATTCTATTTATTCATCATATGAAACTGGCCAAAGACGTCTGTTTCTTAAAACTTTCTAATTAGAAAATATATCAGTATTTCAAGAAATTAGTAAATAATCATTAAAGTATATATCATGGTGAAAAGTTAATTTAATTTATCATCATATGTATAATTAAAATAACATTTTCCAAACATATTAAAATTAATGTATTCTATATGTATTAAGATTGTCTGAAATTAATTAAGATTTTGTTTTAAAATTAATAGTTTCCCTTTTTTTTTATTAATTTATGAATGTGAATAAAACTGCTCTAATGTCAGAAAAAAAATGAAAAATTCTTAGATATGCCAACAAATTTTGACTCATTCTTTATATAATAAAATATTATTATATCAGAAGATATAAAAAATTATATTCACACGACTCTGAATATCATTTTTTTTTAAAAAGTAGAACAAAGATATAAAGTAATAAATCTTTTTTTAAGATCATACGAATAATAAAGTAATCTTTGTCCTACATATAGTGATTTCTATTCGCAATAACACTACTATAAATCAATTCCATGGATTTCCATACCATATATCAAATAACTGGGCCATAGATATGTAAATTGCTTTTTGTGGGAAAGACAAAGAAAGGATAATGGAAAAATATACATGATATTTTCAAGAGTCCAATCTATCAATGCCGATCCATTTCTCTTACCTTTTTGAAGGCTAAATCGAATGAAATGGAATATTCAGCGCATATTGCACAATTTTATGTAGTTGAATCAGATTTCAGAAGATATTGAAAAGAGCCTGGAATATTGTGTTACTAACGGCTTTATGTAGCTTGCAGAGAAATCGTCTTTATAAGAAAAAAGAATACCCGCAAAGAATGTTGTTGAAATAATAAGCCATGAAAAAAATAACGAACGATAAAGAAAAATGCCCTTTATGATTTAAAAAATTATAGTATATTTGACATTTCTGTATTGCTTCCTAACTGCCTGTATAAAATGACATTTAAAATTAAAACATGATTGCAGAAAAAAGCAGATATAGTTTGATTATATTTTAACCTCAAAAGTGATTTTGCATATTTATAATTTATTTGAGTTAATAAATAGATTTTTGAGAAATTTAGGAAGTGTAAATAATTATAAAGGATTTAATATTTATGTTTAGTAATATAATTTTGATGCATTGACAATTTAAACAAAAACGTTCAACTCATTTGTAATCAAAACTGATTGATTTATTAAAATTCATTTTCCATTTTAGGGCAACGGCCACTCGCAGGCAACAGCATGCATTGTTAGATATACAGGGTGTTTATAAAGTCCCGGACCCATTTTGATGTTTAATAACTCATAAAATAATAAAGATAGATTAAAATTAATAACATAAATGGTTAAATAGACTCAAAAAGTTTCATGACCCTTGTCAATGAACTTCCACGTGTGCCCCCTTCGTCGCACGGAGAATATCAAGTCGATAGTCAATTTCACGCCAGGTAGCGACAAGCATGTCGGCATCCACAGAGCCATTTGCGCACATTATGGCGATTAACAATGCCAGAAACATGAAAAGATGCTTCATCGGAGAACATTATGCTCTTCAGAAAATCAGCAGTATCTTCTATCCTCCTTAGCATATCTGTTGCAAAGGCCATCCTCCTAGGCCTATCGTTCGGTTCCAAAACTTGAACAATTTGAACTTTGTATGCATGCAGTCTTAATTTTTTCTTAATAACCTTGTACACCGTCGAAATTGGCATATCCAATTCTGTTGCCGCTGATCTCACAGATATTCTAGGATTGTGTAAAAATGTCTCTCTGACACGCTCAACATCAAAATCACTTGTGGAAGGACGTCTGGAACGTTTCTTATCTTCGATACTTCCAATTTCTAGAAAATTCTTTTTCCACCGCAAGATGCTGTTTTTGGATGGAGGATCTTTTTGGTAAATTCTTCTGAAATTTCTCTGTGCTTGCACTATCGATTTCATTTCTATGAACCACCATAAAATCTGTGCTTTCTCTTGTGGTGTACGCATTCTCCTTAATATCCACTCGAATAAAACATCACATACAAAAGTACTACATAGAACAAACACATCAAAAGTAAACATAACATTGCAATAGTTGCCAAAAACAAAAGAGAGAAAAATGCAATTAATAAGCAGACAATATTTAGAAAAGTACAGATATTTAGACTGGAAAATGAAATTATCTGAAAATAACCACACGTGCAGACGATATTTACAAAAGTAAAAATATTCAAACCTGAAAAGGAAAATATATGAGTTATTCCATCAATAAATGCCATAAGTTTGTTTATATCTTTATTATTTTACGAGTTATTAAACATCAAAATGGGTCCGGGACTTTATAAACACCCTGTATATATAATTTGAGCAACTTCTGAAATTATATGAAATCGTCTAAAATAATGATATTTAAAATTTCGTTCAATGTTAATCATGAAAATGTAAAATGATTTTGGTTGAAAATGTTAAAATGTTAGTGTGCTAAAATAATATCATATAATAAAATAATATAAAGATAAAAAAATGGGACTGTGGGATAGTATAAGGATTTAGTTTTTGCATTTTGCAACAGTGCATTTATTGACTCAAACAGCGTAATATGTAATTCTTTACTTCATTTAAAACATTTCTTTGATTTGATGTTTATTAATATGGAATTTCACAAGAGAAGTCTACAACTAGAAATACTATATGGAGGTATGTTTTTAAAGGCTTATAGTTCAGTTATTTTGCCACGACGAGGAGGAATAAACTGTATATAAAATTAATTATGCAATGGAAAATTCAAATCATAATATTACAATATGAAATTTATAATCGAATAAAAAGTTTATTTAATTTTTATCTTTGCACACTTGGAGTTCTTTACAATTTTTTAACAGTGAGCTTTAACAGACTTTATTCAGACTTATTCTTCCATTTTTAAATTACTGAAAATTACAGTTTGTCAAATGTTGAAAACATATGATATTAGGTTCTCTTAAATAGATTGTTGTATACATGAAAATGATAATGAGTGAATAATTGCTTAATTACCAGCAAAATTCGGTTTATTAGAAGAAACACGTTATGCTAGGTATTGGACATTGGGATAGATTACTTATAATAGCAATACTTCTCTGCCATTTAGTTTAGTCTGTGAGACACAAACTTGTTTGTCATGTTTATTTTTTGTCTATGGTACATGTTGTTGTTGATATTAACAAAAGTAATAATTAGCTCATAAGTAAATATATTATCATAATTTTCTTGATCGTATTTTCACTATTTTTATTTTGAATTTAATCTATAGGATTGAAAAATAATAATGAAATATTTTTTAAATAATGAAATTGTTAATGTTAGTATATAGTTATCTCAAATAATGTTTCTGGTTCCTATTTCTATGAAGGTATACTTGTAATAATTTACATTTTCCACAAAATATTTAAAAATAAACATGGTTTGCATAAAACAACGTATTGGGTTTTGAAATATTTAAAATGATTTTAATATGTATTATATGTAGAATTTTTTTTTTAGATTTCTTAAATACATTTACTTAAAGAAGGAATAAAAAATGAAAATATATAATTTTTTTTATTTAAAAAGATTATTTATTTTATTTTATGTCCCCATTCCTATAGTGTTATACGGTTTTGCATTGTGGCAAGAGCATTTTTTGCATTTAAGCACGTGAAAAGAGATAATATTATCTTCTTTTTCATATGAGAGATATTCAATTGAAAAAATGTACAAAAATTAGTTAATAAGAATTTAACAAATTTTAACAAATTTAAATAGAATTTTATAGACGTTTTATTTCTTTATAATGGTTTTGGTAATAAATATGATAATGATTTGAAGAATTTGAGCCGAATTAGGGAATATTGGTGGTAAAAAGAAAGAATCTCGAATATTCAAGAATCTTGGTGCCAATTGCATGCCATCGTTTGTCTAAAACTTTCGACAACAGGCGAAGGAACCTATCAAAAGCGAAGATACATATGCGAGAATCAGTAAAGAAAACTGAAATGAGCTAAGCGAGTAATTAAGCCAAGCCCCTTCGGCGAGTTTTCTACTAGCATTTAGCGCTTTTTCAGTTATTTAATAGCAGTTTGCAGCTTGTGTGTTGTTCATTTTTCCAAGTGCTGTTTTATACGCTCTTTGTTTGTGTTTTTGTTACCAATGTTTGGTTTTTCTGTGTAGATTAAGAAGTCATTACCTGTTACTAAGCCTGTTAGACATTTCATCGCACTACTTATGAATTTCGGTTTTTTTATTATCAATTACGACGGAATAGATTTTTGAGGTACAATATAAACACCTATTAAAGCCAAAACAATGATAGAATTCTTAAAAATACTTTTCATAGAAACAAATTTTACTGATATTAAGACATATGACTTGACCCAAAGCATATAATTTTAAATTATGATAATATCCTTGAAATTTTGAAATACTTCTCAACAGTTTACAGATATACAAAAAAGTTTTTCCTTCCTAAAACTCGAGAAGTATTTTAAAAGTATTCAATCATTTAACTTTCATGAACAAAACTTTCACCTTCCAGATCTTCTGAATAATATTTAGATAAATTCCACAAACTTTTGGGAATCATACATATTTATCAAACTGTGAAAGTTATATGACTGTTTTGAATTATTATTCTCAGCACGGATTGAGAAGATATCTGACAAAATACATAAACTATGCTAGTTCATAGAACAAAGTGTTTATGTGGCGCATTTTATGCATTTGGAAATAAATCTAAGTTAATGGTTTAATAATTCTTCCGTCAGATATAGAGAATATTTCCAGCCGAATGAGTTGTTGTTTTCTTTATAAGTGCAGTATGGTTTACTGAATGCTGATGAGAATATATTACTGCGTATAATTAATCGAATATAATAAAAAAATACAAATTATTATATTGTAATACATTTAACAATAAAAATAATCTGCCATCTTCCTAAAACCCTTACACGATATAAGAATGGCAAAAAAGAGATAGTGCCAATGTCTCCTATATCTAAATATCAAATGATAGCTGATGATTGTTATGTTAAAAATGTATTTTATTTAACTCTTTAATTAGAAAATTGTGAAAAGTAGTAAAATTACTTATCACAAACTAAGTAAGATATGTATAAAATTTTTATAAGGCAATATAAATTTTTAATTAATTTTCAAAAATTTGCTTTAATTAATTTATTTTAAATGCAACTCATAAATTTGTTATGTTCACAATATACATGTAAATCATTTGAAGTTGTAGATCTCTCATAACAACCTATGAAAACATGTTGTTTAAGGTCAATCATGTAAGGAAAAAAAAAAAACGTTAAAAATGATGTATTGGTATTATAGATGACTGGTTATGAGGAATTTTAATTAAACTTTTAAATCCATAGATACATGTTTTTCTGCAATAGATAAATCACAGAGCTTAAAAATGTGCATGGAAAGCTACTAGATAACGCAAATATATTTTTATAAGGAACTATGTTCAATAACAGACAAAATAAAGGAATAAAGACAAAAGTTTGTTTTCAAATATATTTATTTGCTTTAAACTAATATCATATAATTTTTCGAAATATTTTCTGTGGTAAAGATAGATATTTTGTTTATGAAATTAAAACATAATTTCACAGAAAAACAGAACGAGACATACAGCTAAGTCTAAAATATATAGGCATTATGTGATTTGCAATATCCAGCAACATAAAGATGAATAGAGAGATCGTAATGCACTGTCTAGACGGCAAATATCTAGAAAACCTGGAATCAAAAGGATTGAAATATATAATCTAGTTTAGTTTTCTGAGTTGAGCATGACTTCATAGAATGCTATAAATATATAGCTAAGTAGACAAAAAAAAATTCATTAATATGAAATGTATATAATTGAACAACTGTGTAATTCTTATTAAAAAAACGTATTTAAAATATTAAATTGTTTTGTTTAACTTAATATCAAATACCATGATATCATGAAATATATTAAGTTTAAATCTAAATTGGTATCTTTCTTAACATGAGCTTATATAAACTCACTCTTAGAAATTTAAAAGTACATAGAAATCAGCTGTTCAGTTTTACAAAGAAATTAGCATTTTTTCTTCTTTTTTTAAAAAAAAGTTAAACTTTGAACTTTTGTACTAAATAAACTTTTATTGAATACTTTTATTAAAAAATGCAAAAAACCAATAATGGTAGATTTTATTATGCAGATATGAATACAGGTCAGAATAAATATAATAAAAAATTTGATAAGTGTGCGGAAGGTTTAGTACTTACTTTTCAAGTATCTAAAGGTTCAAAAATATGAGACTATTTGGTTTAAGAATTTATTTTATTTTTATAAATTTTGAGTGGATGAAAATTTGTATTTAGTTTATAAAAATATTTTGAATCAGAAACGCTTTAAAACTCTGAACCAACAAGAAATAATCTTAGAAAAAATAGGCATCAAAAACGCAAAATTAAATAACAATTTTTGTAGTTTTAATAAATTTCAGTACACTTGAAATTGTGAGTGAAAGATTTTTCTTTGTTATATATCTCAAATATAGTAAATTTAATCACAGCACAATAAAAGTTATTAACTAAAATATAAAAAAAACGAAAGTCTTTGAATGATAATTCTATAATTAGAAAGAAAATTTTTTGCATAACATCAAGACGAATTCCTCTCTATTCAAAATCTGTGGATGGAAGTTACTACTAAATTTTTCAAAAAAATCTAAAATTTTGATTTCTTGCTTATGAAAAGGTAAAATGCGGCAGTCTGAATAATTTGTAGTCAGACCACGCAAAAATATTACAAAATAAATATTGCTACAAAAACTTGCTACTAAACTTGCTACAAAATCTTTCAAAATTTCTTTTGAAAAAATTCTGTCAAAATTTCGTGTTGAATTTTTAAAAATCATTTGAATACGAATTTAAAATCCATTGTGAAATCAAAATTTGAAAAGAAAAAATTCTAAGATTTATTAAGACAGAAAGAAATGGAGAATTGTCGATCGACAAAAATTCAGAGAGAATACGAAAGTTTTAGAAATTCTTGCCTTTCTGGAATAAATATTTAAGCCGAAACTTTTTGATTTATTCCAAAGACAATGTTTAATAAATAAGTTTTAAATTTCAATATATTTTTCTCCCAAGTCTATATTTTTATTCAAAAATTGCAAACAAAACATTAGAATACGCATTGAATACAAATAATATATATGTGACCGTGTATTTTCCTACGATCAATTTAGAAACTTTTAAAAATAACTATTTTACCTGCTTTTTTAAAAATCAGTCTAGCAGTTTTTATTTTTAAGGCTTCTGTTTTTCTGAAAACAACCACATTGACTGCAGTTAAGTTGGCGGCCATTGACTGCACTACGGCAATTGACTGCAATTAAGTTGTATTGCCAAGTTTTATAGTAACACAGGGTTTCTTTTGGGATTGAATTGAAATTAGATGACTAGAATAGTATCTAAACTATTATTCCTTTTCCAAGCTTCTGCGTGACACCAGAGGACGCTAGATTAGGCTTCGAAATCAGATGTAGCTTAAATCAGGTTCCCAGTACGGCGAAACGTTTAAGGAGGGATTAAATTTTAAATCTGGAACCCTTTCATTTCTATAGCTCCAACCCTAAATCTTTCCTTAGGTTACCATTGCCCTTATGTCGATAAGTTGTGAGTATCTGATATAACTTTGCAGAGGTAGAAGAGTATGTCCATTTCATTTACGGCTACATTTTAAATTTTTATTCTTTTATTTTTTAATAATAATAGCAACATTTGAAAGTAGTTATAAAACGAAAGAACACTGCATTTACTATGAAAATGGTCTTAATTTTTTTCAATTAATTTTCTTCTTCAATTTTTGTGATTTTAAATTTTAAAATTAGTATCCGCTTCCTCCAGAGAGATGAGGAATTATACACGTATATCTTTGACTATTAATTATAAATTCAGTTTTACATTCAAAAAATTGCCGGCGTCCTGGCATAGGGGTAGCGCGCCTTCCCCGTAACCTGGGCGTCCCGGGCTCGAGTCCCGGTTCGGATATGTCTGTTCTTCTTCCGTGTTCTATCTGTAAGGTGTGTCAATGTCCCCCCACCCTCTGTGAAAAGGGGTTGTGCAAGCGAATGTGACGCATGAAGTAGCTAAGTCGTACTCTTGGCCCTAGCTAGCGTTACTGAAAAAAAACAAGAGACGCTCACTCGGCTTAAATTGCTGACAGGTAACTGTCAGCTTGCTTGTAAAGTGCCATAAGTCAGAACAACAACATACAATCAAATAGTGGCTTCACACGCTAATTTAAGAGATAAAGCGTAATAAATATTTGGTTATATAATATTACAAGATGGGGAAATTATGACTAGCATGAACTTGAAACTTAGATTCAATTCGTGATGCGGCAAAACTGGTACCCTCTTACTAACGTGTACTTGTATTAGTCAACATTTCGGGTATATAGAAATTATGTTTGGTGTTTTGTAGCCAGTCCTATTTTAGTTACAGCAATTTGGGATTTTAAAGAAATATGTTTCATGTGTTAAATAAAGGATGTCTACTTTAGTTGAAACGTTACATTCGCTACTATAACGTATTTAGATTCCTGGAAGAAATATAAAAATTAAGAAGGAAATGTTAAGCATGTAGTTGTATTTTAAAATATTTTCACTCAGGTGCCTGGGGAATATAAAAATAAGAATAACACAGACCAAGATATTATTTATAATTAAATCTTACTTCATAATTACTTAAAATGGGAACGAATAATGAATAAAATTTTCAATAGAAAGAATTAAAATATTTAAAGAAAAATGGATATGGATTTACAATTGAAAAATCTGTTATGCTATTTTCAATTTTTCTTTATTTAATCTACTTTTGGCTTTAAGTCCTATTATTTATAATTAATTCACAATTTGTAATTATTTAAGAGTATTTGGGAACAAATAATTAATACATTTTTCAGTAGAAAAGATTAAAATGCCCAGATATAAATGAATATGAATTTACAATGCTAACATCTTTAATATCAATTTCAATTATTCCTTATTATTGAAAACTTTCCACTTTAAGTCCCATTCATTTATTGAGTTATAAAACAACTCTTACACATTCATAAACCTTATAAAGTTTTAAATTTGAAAAGTGTATTTCAGCTGATGAAATGGACTTTCATTAATTGATAGTATCCTATCTGGCGCAAAAAGGGAAGAAATTCGGAAAGAGTTTGAGAAGTCAAATGGGAATGAAATACAAAGGAACAGAAAGTGAGAAAATTTCCCTAATGCATTTCAGACAGAAACACTCCAAGTCATTCGAGCATGATGGAAAACGTCTGAAATTCTCCCATAGTTTATCTATACTTGAGTATTCGCAGAGCTAGTATTGATATTTACAGATGATATTACATCTTTTGAAGAGTACTAAGGTGATTAATAATTCTGAACAGCTAGTTAAAATACTTGGATTTCAAATGCTTCCAGATTGATAGTTTCTACGCAGCTTAAGATCAGACGAATCGTCTGTTCTTAACTCTGCTGCAAATAAAAATGTTGCATATAATGCATCAAGCATTCTGAATACGGATCAAGTATTTTTGGTGTGCTTCAAGTACCTGATTGTAGAAAAAAAAACTTAAGAATATTGTTAAAAGAAACTAATAGTAGTGGTCTCCAGAAAACTTTCTCGAATAGTTTTTAATATTAATGATATCTCCGTGAGCCTTTGCCTAGCATTGACATGCAATTTTACGAAATATTAATCTTTAGTGTGAAATTAGTATTTTCATTGAATCTATCATATGATCCTTGGCTAGTTTTATTGGTGATTTATCTCTGGTAGGCGGTCAAAAATATCCAAAAATCGAATTTGTATTTGAGACGAGTTTTCGAGTTTTTTCCAAAAAGATTGAAAAAAAAAATACATAAAAACTACATTAAAATTTTAGTGTTATCGTGAATGTTAACGTCTAGCGTCTAGCGGGAATGTTATTCATAACAGCAATAAATTTATAAATTAAATTGGAATCTTTCGCATTAGATAATGCAATTAAATTGATGGTCTCTTTGACATTACATTTGACATTTGTCATTAAACTTTGACATTTATCATTACACTTTGAACTCTTAATTTAATCCAAATTAATGTCCCAGATTTTATCTTAATTTAGCCCATCGTAACTTCATTCTAAAATATTGTCTTATTTACGAGTTATTATTATAAACTCGTAATCCAATTCCACTTTCGGTTGAATTAATTCCTCTGTAAAAATAATGCGCCATCAGTACTACGTATCAAATGAAAGTAATACTTCCGTTACTCTTCTCAAGGTCAACATATGTATTCCCTTGGCGTGTCGCCAGAAATCCAATGTTATATAAGACTAGTGATCATTTGTTCGTCCCTTTTTGCCTTCTTGTAAATAATCATGTTTGTCTTCCGGGAGAGAAGAGAGAGAATAATACGAAATTAAAAATACAACGTTTTGTCTATGTCTTCAACCTGCAGTCTGCTTCAACCAAAAACAATGTTACATATTATTTAGTCTACAGGATTTTAAATTTATTATATATATATATATATATATATATATATATATATATATATATATATATATATATATATATATATATATATATATAATAATTTTTTTAAATTTATTTCACTAAATGCGGTTTATTTGAAAAGTTAACTAAATGATCAATGATTTTTTTTAGAATTAAATATTTCTTCTTTTATGCATTCAAAAAGGAAGTTACATAAGCTTGCTATTTAATGTTTCTTAAATTGTCGTTATTATTAACTTTGTAATCAAACAAATAATATTAAAACATATATAAATTATTCACCATATTCAAACGTCATAGGGAAGTTTTAACACAGATATGTTTTGATAAATTAATATTTCAGAAATAACTTCAATTAAATAATATTGATAATTAAATTGCGCACACTCAAGTAATCATATTATAATTGCAAAAGTTTTATTTTTTGGTATACATAATTTGACTGACTATACGAACAAATTCAATAAAAAAGAAGAGAATTTTTTACAATTATATATGAGTAAAAATATTCATTCTAGTAGCTTTCCTGCGAATTTCTTTTTACTACTGTAGTTGCAATGTTATTAAATAAAAGATATGGTCTAAAATATTTCTAAAAATAAAATCCTTGCGAACAATTTTAAATAGTGTGATTTCCTAGGAAAATTCTGTGACTCACTATAAAGACATAGATAACATAATTTTGTTTATGTTGAAGTTCTTATGGTAACGACGCAATTTGCATAGATACCTCTAAAAATTTTTTATAATTATATTTGAATTTAAAAATATGTATAAAGTTTCATTGTTTGAACATTTTATAGATATCGTTAAAAAATGCTATGTAGAAACTAAGAAAACAAATGCTTGAATCCATTTAGAAAGTAAAGTGCATAACGTATACAGGGTCTTGCCGAATTCGACTGACTAATTCAAAGGAGTGATAGTAAGCATCAGGAGGATAAAGAATCCCCGTATAACATGGGGTCGCAAAATACATTTAGAAGGTGAAAATCGCCAAAATATATGGAGCTGGAAAACGAATGGAAACTGCAATAAAGAAATAACAGATGCCGTTTCAACTATGAATTTTTTTTAAGTGAAAGGATAGCACTTTCTTAAAAAAATTTTTTCATGCTGATAACATGAGTATTTTATGATTTAGGGGGTCATTAAATTATTGACAACAAAAAAGTAGTTTAGAACCCATATGTGCAAAAATATTAAAACTTGAAGAAAAATAAAAGCTCGAAAATGTAAATAATTTTATATTCTGAAATTTGATATAACCGTGTAGTGTGAGAACTGGAAAGTTTTAAAGATATTCAAGAAAAACTAAAATGGGAACCAGAAAACGTCGCTGCAACATCAGTGCCGATGTTCGCAGAGAGCTTTGCCAAATTTGAAAGATAAATTCAGAGCAAGGATAATAGGCATTTAGTAGATGAAAATTACCAGAAAACATACGGTCGCAAGTAACGTTTATTCAGTGAAAGTCACACAAACAGACGTCGAAAAGACAATGATTCTGGCTATAAATTATTTTATTACATTTAGTAGATGAAAAATTACCAGACAACATAGGGTCGAAGGTAACGTTTTTCAATGAAAATCGCAAATCGGGTGAAGTTCGCACCCTGGATACTTGATGCCACACAGGTAGATGCACAATTTTCTGCTAGAGTTTTATTCTCAGATGAAGCCTGCTTTACGAGAGAAGGTGTCTTCAACGCGCACAATACAAATATTTCGTCATTCAAAAATCCCTACATACTATCTCATCGAATGTACAACACAAGTTTAATAATGACATCTGTATAGAATAATCCATTTGGACATGTTTTCAACAAGAATGCCTTAGCGGCATAAAGTACCTTGTTTTCTTTCTGCACGTTCCTCCGTATTTATTGCAGAGAACACCGACAATTGTATGCCAGAACATTTGGTTAATGTATGATGGAGCAACAGCACATCTTAGTTGCATTCGTGAAATCTGACTTGTTGTTTTCGAATGAGGTTTAACGGCCATCAATTCTGCAATGCGCAATTATGAATGCTTGCTCGCTGCTTTTATTTCTTCTCGAACGCATGAAAAATTTGCATACGAGAAGGCTTCTTCTCGACTATCTTGTTCCTAATCCTCGCATTCATAGGGCCATTCTCTTTGCCATAATCATTGTCTTATCGACGTCTGTTTTTCCGATTTTCACTTAATAAACGTTACCTACGACCGTATGTTTTCTGGTAATTTTTCATCTACTAAATGCCTATTATCCTTGCTGTGAAAATTGTCTTTAAAATTTGACGAAGCGTTTTGCGAATATCGGCACTGATGTCGCAGATATTTTAGTTTTTCTTGAATATCTTTAAACCTCCTCCCCCTACTCGCTTATATCAAATTGTAGAATATAAAATTCCTTACATTTTCAAGCTTTTATTTTTCTTCAAGTTTTAATATTTTTGCACATATGGGTTCTAAACTACTTTTCCATTTTCAGTAATTTACGACTCCCTAGATTATCAATTCCTCATGTTATCAGAATAATAAAAAAAAAAAAAAAAAAATAAGAATGTGCTTTCACTTAAAAAAATCATAGTTGAAACAGCATTTCTTATTTTTTAAATTAACTTTTTACAGTTTACAACAGTTTTCCAATTCCATATATTTTTGCGATTTTTACCTACTAAATGTCGTTTGGGAAGCCATGTTATATGGTGATTCTTTATCATCCTGATGCCTACTATCACCCCTCTGAATTTGTCGGCCGAATTCGGTAATATGACAATTCCTGTATAGAGAAGAGTGAAAACGAATTTTTATATATTCCTCATTTTTCTTTTGAATGTTACTTGTAAATTAGGAGAGAAAAGCAGTTTAAAAATATAAATGAATAAAAAATTCTAAATCTGCATTTTCCTTTTTGAAAAAGCTTTTTATATCTTAATATATTTTGATATTTCCTATTTTTTCTTCCGCGTTGTAAAAAGTACTTCACGTTTCATCTATAAAATATGACAAAAAGCTTCAATCTGAGGATTGAAAGAGAATATCTTGAAGAAACGTTCTGAATAAGAAGTGGTTGACTCATGTTTTCTTTTTTTAGAAGGTCAGTGACATCAAAGAAGAATTCAAAACTTCCCGATCAACAAGGGAATTATTAGGAAAAACATGGGGATCAAAAGTTTCGTTCTAGAAGCTTAAGGAAGATAGAAAGCTCAATATTTATAAATGATCCTACAAAAAAGATTGGTGGTATGGGCTTCTTCTAACGACACTGCCATTTTTCTTGGATTATACCGAAACTTTAATACTGCATATACATTGCAAGTATACATTTTGCGAAGGAAATTTGATTTTCTACTATAAGAAATATGTGCGCTTTAAATTTGATTGCCAAGTAAATAATTCGAAGGAATAATGATTTTCAATTAAATCAACCAAATTTAATCAACTAAAATCAATCGAATTCAATTAAATAAATTAAATTCAATCTGAGTGAAAATTAGGTAACATTCATTGAAAAATTGAAAAAAAAAATAAATAAAATTTTGAGTCGTATGTTTGAAACAAATTTTTGCAATGATTTGTATTTGCTTTTTCCAATATATGTTCTCTATTTAGTTGATTCCAAGAAAGAAGTCCTTTTCGATGCATTGAGAGTAAATTTGTATAATTTACTTAATTGCTAATCAATATTTCAAAGTTATAATGATTTACAGTTAAATCAATCAAATTCAATGAACTCAAATTAATCAAATTCAATTAAATCAAATGAATTCGATCAGATGAAAAAATTAGGTAACTTTTATCAAAAAACTGAAAAAAAACTTAAATGTCGAGTCGTTTATATGAAACGAATTTTGGGCATGATTTGTATTCATTTTTTCCAAAATATATTCTTTGTTACAGTTGATGAACACACACACACACACACACACACACACACACACACACACACACACACACACACACACACACACACACACACACACACACACACACACACACACACACACACACACACACACACACACACACACACACACACACACACACACACATATATATATATTTCAATTAAATGTGAGTAAATATGTATAATTTATTCAATGATGCATTCTAAAATTTTAAGTAGTTTTTTGAACATTAAAACAAATTGTTAAATAATTTTTTTCCTCGTTATGTTTTTTGCACTATCTTAATGCAACTCCTCTATAATGTGTGTGTGTATGTGTGTTTTCGCTCTACAGGCCAGACCGTAGAGATTGAAGTCAGTGCTTTCAGAGCTGCCAAACTAGAATATAGTATATACTTCGGAGGTCAGGAATGTGTACCTTGCAGCTATTTTTTGAATTTTTAATTAGCATTTTAATTAATTAAAATTAAGCTAAATTTTGGAATTTTTCAACGATATACTAAAAATATTACAACTAAAAACTGATTTTTGCATCTTCTTAAATTTAAAAAAATAATCCTTACATTGAAGTCAATATTTTTACCTATGAATTAAATTTTTATTTTTAATGAATTTAAAAAAAATTTTAATCATATTTTGAAACAATACATTTCGTACAAAATAAAAATAAAATTTAAGCTACATGAGCACGTTGTAAGTACGTAGGAAAAATTACATTTTATTAGCGCGTTGCCATTGAGTTGACAAAAACTCGAATTGAAAGCTTAAGTTAATTCTCTTTCTAAAATAAACCTATGGAAGTGTATCGTACAGCATATGCTTGTATGAAATAGAAATTTGATATATTTGATCGGCAAAATTATTGCTATATATCAACCATCACTTTTCCTTCATTATAGTTATTTTATTTATGAATCCTTCTGAAAACACGGATATCTCTTGAATATTCAGAAACTTTGAGTAATTTATATCACGACTTCAACGTAAATTAACCAGTTGTAAACTAAGGAAAGAGTAACAGCTTATGTTTGTGATGGAAAGAGATTTATGAAGACTTAGAAAAACAATTTGATGACAAAGTGCATCAGTTTTCACCTTCTATATTTTCGAGATCAAAACACTACAAATAATAAAAAGAAGTGGCTCATACTGGTAACAATTTATTATCGAAGCTAAAAGAGTTATAAATTACTGGGCAATAAAGAGGTTGATCAAATGTTTGGGATTTTGGGGGCATCTGTTGATGGTTTATTATGTGTTATAAGTTAACAGAGACAGATAAAATTGCTTAGTAAAATACTTTTTAATAGATAAAACTTTATCTTATAATTTTAAATACCATGTTTGAAAATATTTCTTGAATAAGCACATAATAATTTAAAAATATACCCTTATATCAAATTATTATAAAAACTGAAAAATCATAACTTGTAAGCTAGATATTTAATAGAGAAATTAATTCTACGCCATAATTATGCAAACATTTTTTTTTAATTTTAAGAAAATATTTACATGATTAACATCCTTATGAATATGAAATTAAGAGCTAAAAAGTTTAAGATTCAACATTTTCTCTATTACTTCTTGTGTTATAAGTTGAACAAATAAAACAATATATTATTTAACTTTATCATTACTGGTTTAAGCAACATGATTATACTATAAGATGTACAATGATATGTGATTCTAAGCATGTATTAGGGTTCTCTTTAATTATATTTTAAATATAATGATAAATAGAATGAATGTTACTTCTGTTTTGACACAACTTTTCCAATTTTTTTTATTAGCTACACTTGTTTACTAATTTTAACTGGAAAAGCGATAGAGTTTTAGAAACGAAACATGTGAAACTCAAAGCTTCCATTATGTTAGGACGATGAGGAATTCAGCTTAGTTTGCATTAAGATCTCTGTAACTCAATCCTTTTATCAAAATGCTTGCCATTTAAGCATTTAAATTCAATCTTTGATTTTATGATGATTGCCACAATTATTTTATTTGTTATGATCTGACACCTTTTGGCTTAAAGATGATTTAAGATAGATTTCGATAAAAAGAAAAGCCACTTGATAAGCTCCTTGAAATTTTCTAAAGTGTATTCTTCAAAAATAAATATCAAACACAACTTATTGTTACAATTTAGAAGCTTGAAAACTGTTTGTTTGTTTGTTGTTTGTTTTTTATGGCACTTGCCACTGACAAGCCCGCTGTTACGAAGACAGCGATTTAAGCCTGAGGGGGACGTCTCTTATTTTTTATAGCAGCGCCAACTAGGGCCAAGAGTACGACTTTGCTACTCACGCATCACTCATTCGCTTGCACAACCCCTTTTTAAAGGAGGGCACATTCACACATCTCACAGATAGAACAACAGAAGAACAACCATGCCCAAACCGGGACTCGAACCCGGGACGCCCAGATCACGGGGAAGACGCGCTACCCCTATGCCAGGACGCCGGCAGCTTGAAAACTAATAACATTTGCCATTTAATATATAAAGGTTTTGAACATATGAACATAATTTGTACAACATACCCTTTCCATATTTTCAACGGAATTTTATATTTACTTCTTTTTTCAACACATCTTCACTTTGCGGGAACCTTATGGCAACTATTTTTCATAAAAATAATCGTAATAATGTGAGATATGGGGAAGTGGAAATGTTTTTGATAACTTTATATAATTTCTAGAATCAGAAAATGTAGAAAATATGTTTATCAATTAGTTTTTGTTTCCCTAATAGAAAAAGATATGGTCTGATATTACCACGATGTTATTAGATATTCTGAATACCAGCCAATAACGGGAAGATATTGCAACAATGTTGTTCAGGATTTTGTTTTAATAGAGTTTGACCGCTGATAATATTATTTTCTAAATGTGATTTCATTCCCCTTACAAATTACATACAAGAAACTTCAACACTTATGTAAAAATGCAAATTTGTTCTTTTGTTTTATTGTTGCAAACATTTTATAAAACATATGATGAAAAGGTAATAATCAAGTAAACTGAAAAAAAAATATTTTACTAATCAAGTTAAAATGTTATTTGACAAATTTTTAGAATATGCTTGTTTAGTACTTCAATATATAATTTAGTCGCAATATGTTGTAATAGATGCAACGAAAATATGATATATATATATTCAATCCGATAATTACCAAATTATTTTCTGATGTTTTATAGTAAAAGTTTGCATTATAAATACAATCTAAAGGGTATTGTTTCAAACAGAATTGTAACTTGTTCTTTCTTGTTTGTGACTTGTTCTTGTGACTTTCAAACAAAATTGTGTGGCAAAACAGGTGGCCGAAGAATTTTTAAATATTTGGGACATTTATTCTTGTCTAAAGGTTCAAAAATGATACGAAGTATTTCTTAAATATTAAGATAAATTGTAACTGAATCAAAGGATTCTAAGTTCCAGAATTCTAATTGGTCACCAAAATGAATTGCCTTATATTGTAATGCTAACTTCATTATATGATGGTAAAAATAATTTTTAATTGCTGTTTTTCTAATGGTATTACATGCAGTTAAATTTCCTGAATTTTAATTATATAATTTACATAAAATATCTAATTAATAATAAAAGCCTAAAGATTGCCGATTTACTTGAAGGTTGTACTATATTCCACATTCTTGACTAATAATCTTGCTACATGAATTCTTTAATAATAAACACAAAAATGATAATTAAATTTTAAATAGAATTAATAACAACGATGATATGTTAAATAATTTTTTGAATTTAAATTATCATTCATATGCAATATCCTGATAAAATTACTAAAAAATAAGTAGTAAAATTATAAAATTTTAAATAATTATATTGAAAATAAAAACTGAATAGAAATTCATCATGATTGTTAAAAATTACACGAAATGTAATAAATTTAATTTTTCAAATTGAAATAAGTTATTCTCAGCGATAAGTTTTACTAAATATTTTCTAAACTTAGAACTATTACATATTATTTTTATTGAAAAAATAAATAAAAGCAATAAAACTGAATATTTAATAATGCTATATCATTTCAATTAAATTTAGGATAAATGCAAAATAATAGATGTTACTCTCTGAAAGAATGAATATAATGCAGTTAAATTAAAAATTAATATTGTGTTTTACCAATCTTATGCAATACTTCATAATTGAATCAGTATGGAAATTGCGTTACATTTTTAATGAATCATTGGAAGAGTATATAAAAATTAATTTAAAGATTTATCTTGAATTTATGGCAATCTTCATTTCAAATCGCGAACAGTGATATTATCGCTTTATAAATTAAATAATGTTGAAAGTATATAATGATATCAGTTACTACAATAAACTTTGAATAACTTATATGGGGTATAATTTATATGGTTAAAATAATCGTGGTTAAAATAATCAGGGTTAAAATGATTGTTCTAAAAGCGTAAATAGCACATAAATTGAATTTAAATGAATAATTTTCACATTCTTTATTTTAAAGAAATTGTCTTTCATATTCAGATATTCAAATCGCTCTTATGAGATGTGAAGATCAAATAATTCAGATCAGCACTGCTTATAATTAGATTTGAATGGAATGGATGGAATTATTATTTGAATGAAATTTGAAATTACGATCTACACAAAGATTTTTCTTAAATTCATCCAAAGATATTTAATGATTATTAAATATCTAGAAGGATTTAATTTTATCAGTAAAATTGAACCGAAAGTGTACTTTTGACAAACATTTAAATCCTATTTGCCTTAAATTTTGAAAGATGTTAAAAGTCATTAGAAAACTGATGTTTTCATTATATGCATTGAACATTTACTGCTTGATTATTTCTAGATTTACACATAATTATATAATTTTCACCCCTTTGAAAATTGCCCTTTTCCCTGCCTTTAATTTATTATCTTTCATGGAATTTTGAAAATGTACAGGTAAATTCAAAAAGCAAGATGAAATGAAATGTATGATTTAAAAGCTATTCAAAAAATGTTTTCTGCCTAATATCATATTTTAAAATTTATTTCTTTTTAGCTTTCTTTGTTATCATGCATCATTTTTTAATTTTATCTTGTTATCTGATACGTTTTAAAATGAAGCAGCTTATTTTATCTTATTGTGGATGTAAATTAAAAAGTATACGATAATAAATAAAAGCGGAAATGAAAATCCTATTTCTCAATTAATGTTTAGTAAAAAAATATATTTTTTAAATATTGATTTTAACATTGGCAAAAGCAAGTAAAAATACTTAGACAATTTTTAGCTGACTATTAAAAGACAAAGCTGTCAAGGATTGCTGAAAAATAGACGGAAGGGGGTTCTTTATAGAATCCTCAAATAAGTCATTTCTCTTTTTCTCTATCTGTCATTGACAGATATTTCTTTTCTACGAAAGAACAGGGTTCTTAGTTTTTTTAGAACTAGTATTATAAGGGTTGCACTCTACATATTTGGAAATATATGATATATACTATCATGCGCCATTCGTCTAGAATGCTGCTGTACTGAAAGGCTTTTAAGAGTTGTCATGCTTTAAATATCATGCATAAAATATCTGAATATCTTAAAAGGACATGGATCTTCTGGATTTTTATGCGTTGACAGTAAGTGCAAGTGTAAAATTTGTCGAAAGTTGAAATTTATAATTTATTTGTTTTGATTAGCTCATGGTATAGATTTAATATATTCTGAAAAATGATTTTAAAAACATTTTCTTATTTTTTTTCTCATACCAGAATTTAAGATTTACTAAATTAAAAAAACTCTGATGTTTTGTGATGAACTGTTAGCTATAGAATTCCTATAGCTGACATTTGATTCTTCCTTAAACATGTATCTGGAACAATTTTTACAATAAAAAATAATAACCCATTTTTTGATAATGTAATATATGTTTCTAAAAGACAATTGCATTTGAAAGAAAAAAAAAGATTTGTAAGTATTATTAGTTGCAATAAAGTCATTAGGTCATTTATATTTACTTAATTGCAAATACATAATTACATGCTTCTAATCAAATATGTAAAAAATTTGATTTGGTAATTGAAATAAAAAAATATCTCCTCAAAAACTATATGTTATTATTTTTTTTTCATTATTTCGAATAAATTTGTGATAAAAAGGCTATTTTCTTTTATATTTTTTGAAAAATTTTTAAAAAAGAATACGACTACCGCCAAACCAACAAGGAAACGAAAGAATCAATTACTTTTTTACTGTTAACCATCACCCTACTTTCATATTTTATGTGCACTCTGATTATTCATATCATACACTTATTTATAAATTTTAAGAATTTACATTTTTGTGCTGAGCACTTGAATTGCCATGCCACTTTCTCCAAACAATGCTTTATAAGTTCAGAAACTCCTATAACTTTCCCATACATAGACAATTGTAGTGAATTAATGGATTTGTTATGCTCATGTCAAAAGGAATTCTTGAATAAAGGTTGAGGCATTACATTGAAAATTATTTGCAAGAACATTTAAGTATATCGCATTTACAGAACAAATCATTTTTAAAAATTTTGTTTGAATTTATATCGGAGAGAGACAAAACCCGAAATACACGATAGTAAGAAGCGAATATTAAATTTTTAAATTAAATTTCAGAGGTGCGAAAATTTAAAGTGTTTCTTTTTTCCTTAATTAAAGCATACCGGGAAAGACCAAAAATATCTATGAGGAAATATATAGATGAATTTTAATTTAACTAAAATAATTGAAATTAATTTTTGATGTAAGATTTTAAACCGAATAGAATTTCGAATGTTTTACATGTAACCCAGGCATTAAACCCTTAACGAGCAGTTTTAAAGTTACTTTTTAGCAATTTCAAAACAAAAAAAAAAGTGTGGAAGTTGGCTTTTCATTTAAAACTGGTAAAAAAATTTTCGATCTGCCTCTTGTATGGTAATGAAAGTTATAGAAAGAAATTAAATAAATAGCTTTGATTGAGATTTTACATTATTTTGCAGAACCATCCTTTATTTCAACATATGAAAGTAAAAGTGCTTTTAGCACTTTACTTTCAGTAGTTCAATGTAAATGTACTTTGAAAAATCCCTTTAAAAATCTCTTGAAAGTGAAATATTCTTTCAGAAATACATTCAACTAGAAAATCAAGGAAATAAAAAAAAATACATTTAAAAAAATCTTAATTCACAGGAAATAAAAAATATGAAATTTATAGTTTTATCAAAATGTGTTTTGATAACAACTGATTTCATGCTAGTTTTCTTCATTCTAATAAATGTCTGATATCATAAAAGAAGTTTTGAGATCTGTCTTTGGTTTCCTCGATTGAGGATGCCGGTAAAAAACCAAAAAAATATATTTTATATGTAATTAAATATTGCTTAGATTAACTCTTTGTTTTATATTTATTACATTATGTTTACTTAAAAGTGAGTTGTTTTTTAATCATATTCATTTCGTTAGTTTTCTAAATTCTCTTCAAAATGTTATTTTTCGGTACTCTAATTTTATTGTATGCTACAGTAAATTCAATTGCAATTATTATCAATTCTGATAATGCTTTATGTTATTTTAGGTATTAAGAACTGAATTCATAAATATTCTTTTGATTGAATTAGTATGTTAATTATATTCAATATCATGATTTCTAATTTTCTTCCAATTTATTATTCTAAATCTTTGAAATTCTATTCTTATAATGTTTATTACCTGAACTTATATTTGTTTTAACCTTTAGGGTTGGAATATCAGATTTATAAAAATAAGCAGCTCTCTATTTTTTATTTCTAAGTTAATGAAAAAGACTTTCAAAGCTAACAAATAATCATTCTTAGTGATAGTTCTATGTCATTTTTTTATTAAATTTTTTTTAGTTCTTCTGAGTTTCATTCTAAAACCCGTTCAGCTCAAACAAAACAGCTTAATTTTATTTAGTTAATTAATTACGGAATTATCAATAGTAAGTTTTTTCTTAAAATACATACTATTGAAATATAATTGCAATTATTATTGAAACATTATTTATGAAAGTTTTATGCGCAAAATTTGGCCTCACTTTAAGTGAATATAATATGTTTGATATTCGGATAAATACATCTTTTATATAATAACACATAAAAATTATTATTAAATAAAATTGAAACAGTAATTTTTCCAGTTTGTAAAATTATATTGAAATTATTTTTAAAATATCCGTATTTATTTTGGTTGAAATAATTGCTGATAATCTATATGAAATTATTGCTGTTGAATCTATATGAAATTATTTTTAAGGTAATGTTTTAATCTAGAAAAAAAATAACTGTAAAGAAACATATTTAATGCTTTTTAAGTTTTTTACTATTTTCTTTTATCACATTCAGAGCCCCAACTGCTTATGAAGCGCGGAATAAAATTAGTCTGTTTCAGCTGGATTGCCTCTTTTAGACTTCCGGCAAGAATTTGAGAACCCTTTCAAGATGTAAAAAATATTTTTTATCTTATTTTTAATTTAAAGGTGGTAAATCTAAGTAAAATTGCCTCAAGTGACAAGCAAAGAGAGATGCAGCGGTTTGTTTGCAAAGACAGAATAAATAAGTAAGAACGGGGAAAAAAAATTAAAAAAAGCTTTTCCAAACGCTTTCATTTCTTTTAGGCGAACTACCTTTTTCTTATTTTATGTATATTTCAGGTGCACTGTATAATAACCAAGGTTCTATTACATTTTTTTTCAAATTTGAAATGTTTTTGATAGTTTTTCGATTTTTTTTTGTCTTTTTTTTTCTTCAAAAGGCACGTGCTGAAATAAAATAAATAAAAAATATATTTAAAAAAATTAAGAATTTTTTTATTGTACTAAAATGAATGCATGATAATTTTTTTTTATTTTGAAGGAAAAAAAACACTTTTCCAGAAGTGCTATTATTTATTAAAGAAATGAATTTATTTAGTCTGCTCACAGCTCCACGTGCCATTATATATGCATCAGCGCTAAAAGTTGAAGAAGAGGGAATCCAGTTTCGGTTCTTATTACAGCGGATTCAAATTAAACTTTCTTAATATTTCATGGTCAGTAATGAGACTGAAAAGTAATAAAAAATAATAATAAGATTGAACTGCTGTTGGAACTCGAATTCTAACTATCAAATAAAGAACCAAAACTGTTTAAATTTGCAGAGTTTGGAATTCTAAGGATTATTTTTCCTCTGTTCAAAATTAGTGTAAAATAAGTGACTGAGAAGAAAATAACTTGGAAACAAATAAAATGCAAACACGAAAACACAAACTGATTTCACTTGACATCATATTTATGTGCAGAAATTTAAACTATTTTTATCGGAAAACAGGGAATTGCGGAATGGAAATTTCTTCCACATATTTGATTATGAAAATAATAGCAGGGTTTCATTAAGAGAATAAACATTGATGTCGTTTTGTTACTGAGAATTAAGAGATTATTTCCGCAAACATACATACACTTCCGGAGAAGCAGATTCCCTTCATATTTTCCATACACACTTTTCTTATTTTTGTAGTTCTAAATAATTTATTGAATGAAAATAGAATGGCTGTAACAATAACTAAAATCATTAGTACTATTATGCATTACAGATATTTTTCACCATTCAATAATGAATGGTAAATTTTAAAAACAATTCTTTTGAATTCCTTTTTTGCCTAAATAATAATATGATTTATACTATATTAAAATAGGACTTTAGAAGTACAGTGGAATTATGATTTGTCCCAGATGTTAGAAAATTATCAAAATTTGAAATTCTTTATAAAATTTCAGTAATAATTTTTTTTTTAAATACTGTAACAGTTCCTTTCGACAAACTCAATTATACAGAAAATAAATTCATATAATCTAACTGCTAAAGCTAATAAGAAGAGCCACAGAAATGGCATTAATTTAAAACATTAAATATGAATATTAATATTTTTTATATAACTTAAAATGCAACTTTGAATCAGAGTTTGCCCAACAAGCATGCAAATGTGAAAATTTTAAGCCCTATATTTCCAAATATAAACAATTTTACAAAACTTCATTGCTGTTATATAGTTCAAGTTGCAGTGTGGATTAGTATTCATTAGTAATTTCTATGTTATTTTCATTTCATCTGAATATTTGCTATATTAAGTGGAAATGTCATTTGATTATTTTATGTAGGTAACGAGAGATAAAAAAACTGAATCTAAGCAGCTTTAAAATTTAAAGGTAAAAGATGGTTTATTCTATTACGCATGTGCGTAATTCAAAAATATATATTATTCAAATTCAATTTTAAAATATATTTTTCAAATTCAATATATAATTCATTTTTGCATTTATTCAATTTTTTTTATAAATGCTTTAAAGTTAAGCTTTTATAAGTTACATTTTTTTTGTATTCAAAACAATAATTTTAATAATTAATTGGTATTAAAGTAAATTATATATTAAGAATAAATCCACGACAATATTAGATTACATTATTTTAGTAATATACCTATTTCTGTTTATAATTCCCATTTTATTTAAAAATTTTAACATTTTTTTTTAATATTATTGCTATTTTTTTAAGATAGCACAGAAATAAGAACATTTCTACCTTCTGGTAATTATATTCTTTCATACAAAGAATTAAATTATTAATATTCAAAAGGATTTGAGTTTTTTAATTTTTGTGAATTTTTTAATTATTATTATGCATTTTTTAATATTATTTCTAGGGTCAGAATGTCTGTATTTAATAAATTAATTCCTTCATTTTTTTTGTCAAAGATGGAGTAAAAGTTGCGAGTTTTCAACTACGTCAAAAGATTTATTTTTTCCTTTCCTGCCAATTGTCGATAAATTTTGGAAGATAATACAAAAGCAAATTTAGATGCAAAAACATTTTTAGATGCAAAAGCATTAGATTTTGATAATAAAAAGTTTTTTCAAGTATCAGATACTTATTTTACGTAAGAAAATATTTTTTTGGAGGAAAAGTCAATCCTTTTTGTTTTAAATTTCTTCATTTTATTATTGAATTTTCTATATGAAGTATGACGAAATATATAATACTATTCCAGTTTCATTTGAAAAAGCAATCAGTTCGAATAATCAAATTTAATTTTTGATTATATTACTTTATTTTGTGGAACATTAAGGCTCTTTCATATAAAATCATATCAGCATAAAATAACTAAGTAATTTGAATTTTCAAATTATCTTTTGTTACCTTATATTTTAGTAAATTTATATTGTTTAATATGAAATACTATAGCAATAAAATATATATAAATTTGAATTCTAAATAAAAATATGTAGATTGTGCTAATTTATACGTATATTTCTGTATCCATATCTGAGTTTTATATTAATATACTTTATATCAATTTTTGAATGAATATAATTAATTAATGATAATATTGATTTAATTATTATTCCTTTTAGAAATGTGTAATCTCTAAGAAGGAGATATTTTTCTTTTCTGTTTGAAATAAGTTAGCAGTAACTTGATATATTTTAGCTAACATGTTCATAGTACATGTTTCCAAGCATTTAACACCACTAACGGGAAACTACAATTTTTGTTTCTCATATCGATGACACTTTCTTTTCTTTTCTTTCTTATTTGGATACTTTATGTTGCACACTATTATGATTACTTAATTACATTCATTTAATATGTCCACAGTAGCTCCTTTAGAAATGATATGCGTTTATCAAAGAATGGAATACTAAAAACTAAATACTAAAAAACTAAAAATTAAGTTCTAAAATAATATTAAAAAAAGTAATTAGTAATGATTTATAAAACTACAATCTTCACTTGATTTTAAAAATCCGGGGAATAAAAATGATTGTAAAAAATCTGAGGAATGATTTTGAATAATTATTAAATTAAAAATATCAGTATACAAATACATATATATAGTAATATTTCATTGATTATTTTCCTTAATTAATTTAATATCATATTCAAAAATTAAATAGAGCATTACAGATAAAAACTTGAATACTTTTAAAAGTTTGTCTTCAAAAAATGTTATAATAGGAACGCCTTACGATAGTTTAAAGAAAATTATATTTTGTTAAGATGTAATAATTTTAAAAAGTAATACGACGACGTAATGCTTTACTGTTAGCTTATTGTTCCTTTTGCGCTTTCTTTAAACACAAACTAGAACAAGCACACACGCATGCATCACTTATGCGCATGCATGCACACGCACTCACTCATATACACGCACACACATGCTCTCATACACACGCATAAACTCATATATGCACACACGCACGTACGTACTCACGGAAGCGCGCACATACACAAAAAATATTCCTATTTTACCTCAAATACAAATACTTTCATACGAGAATTATTTTCTATCATCATTAGTATATTTTTACTCTTTCATGCAGCACAGCATTTACCGAGAAGTTAAGAAAGCCAATACTTAACAAATTACGCGTCTTGTTGTCGAAAGTTAGTTTGCCGCCAGGTTTGTACTTTGACACGCAAACGTCTTTTCTTCTCATCGGGTGCCATCTGCTTCGGTTGTCAGATGCTATTATTCAGCAGTATGAGTGCCCTAGACGTTTATTTTAGGATAGCCTTTGTTCTTAATGAATTCTGCCCTTTGTTCCAGACAATACATGTAAAGATAAAAAGTAACTGACATTGTTTGGATTCCACAATGTTACTAGCTTAATTTTCTGGATAATATGTTTGATAGTATAGAATATATATTATTGCCAAAAAATGACATGATTGCTGGACATACGGAAAATTCTTATATTATTCTTATATAAATTATTATATATATAATCTTAATTCTTATATATAAAATTCTTATATAAATTATTATATATATATAATCTTAATTCTTATATATAAAATTCTTATATAAATTATTATATATATAATCTTAATTCTTATATATAAAATTCTTATATAAATTATTATATATATAATCTTAATTCTTATATATAAAATTCTTATATAAATTCTTATTTAAAGCAAGCAAACTTTGAAGACAAAATTTTTTTATCCCATATAGGTTATATTGGATATTTATCGCGATTATATTGGAATTTCTATGAGACTATCTGAGTTGACTTAAATTTTCTTTTTTTAATATTTAAAAAAAGTAAAATTAAAAATAATTTGCTTCAAATATCTGAATACATATATGGTGCCTTTCCTTTTCTGATAAGCTTGTAAGAAATTTTAAAAAAATAAGAAAGAAGCAAAGAAATATTATTTTATTTGAATTAATATACATAATTTTCTACAGTTTTAATACTTTTTTAGAATGAAAATCAGTGATAATATTACAATAAATATTTCTGATTTATACATTTATAGATATATTTAAAAATTTATGTATATGGAAAATGTTTTATTTTTATAATGTTCAATAATACAAAAATACTCAGAATGTTAAGTCAGTCATCTAATTCTCCGACCGTCAACAAAGGCACACGGATTTAAACCATAAAACTGAATGACCGGACCGCCGCAACAGCAACATTGGCGGGAACTGTGGTTGAGTCCTAATGGCCATCACCGGCCACGGTGCAACCCTCCCCGAAGGAAGTATGTCCCATCATCCATGGGAGAAGTCAGATCCCCCTCTTATTTGTGTACCCTCCAGGGTGACGAGATCCAACCACCATGCCGGAAGCATCTCATCCTCATTTCGAGGTGCCCACCGAATGTTAAATGTTAAAAAATGTTAGTTAAAGAATGTTAAAAAAAATATCGAGTTAGAAACTTAAAATTCCAGTTAAAAAGAATGGTAATAAAAAAAATTAATAGCCATGCTATCATTCTCAACAAAATTATAACTATTTTCATTTTCAACAAACAACAGAGTTTATACGTTCATCATTGCAACTTCTTAGACCTCCTTTCTAAATAATGAGTTTATTATGTTGTGTTTAAGTAATCAAACTATTTCATTATATCATTTTTCATGATTTTTTTTTATATAAAAACTATCTGTTTTCTTAAGAATTGATGATATGATTCGATAATCACTGATAATGTAATTGGAATTACTGATAATGGGATTCGCTGACATTTACGTGAGTTATTCTTGTAAACTGAAGAATAACAATTTTTGGGCAGAAGAATGATGGCAATTTGTAACACTAATAACATTCTATCATTTGGAGTAAGAAATTTGTGGAATTTTAATGATGGTAGTTTGTAACATGAATAAAATTACATCATTTGGAATAAGAAAAAGGAATTCTAGTCACAAAAAAGCTACACCATTTATACTCTTGAGATTATTAGCTGATCTTTTTTAATGAAAAAAAAACATCCATCCATCCATCATTGGAAGAACATAATTCTGAAGAGAATGTTTTTTTGAAGTGTGACTATTTAAGTCAAATTTTTGCGCAGTAGCTTCTGAGAGTAAAGACCCTTGAGCGCCCGAGGGCAGAAGTCTGACTTCTAGCTCGAATGAAGATAGCACTCACACACGCGCTTGCACAACCCCTTTTTACAGGGGCGATCATTCACGCATCTCACAGAGAGAACACGAGGAAGAGAACAACCATGTCCGAACCAGGACTCAAACCCGGGACGCCTACATCACGGGAAAGACGCGTTATCTGTAGGCCAAGATGCCAACATGTGAATGTTGAGGATCGATATATAATTATCATAAACAAAGACACAATGGCCAGTATTCTGCTTAAGTTACCTGTGAATTATTTACAAGTGAAAGAATGCTCGATGAACACGGCATGTATATATATATATATATATATATATATATATATATATGTATATATATATATATATATATATATATATATATATATATATATATATATATATATATATATATATATATATATATATATATATATATATATATATATATATATATATAGTAACATTTTATTTAAAACTAAAGCATTTAAAAAATAGTTGTATTGTTTTGTAAATAAGTTTTATTTTTATTCAAATTAAAGAAAAAAAATTCCTTTCTACAAAAATATTATGTTTTAACAAGGCATATTTTTAGCATTTATTATTTTCCCTAATGATTTCACCATTCATCTATGAGTAATGAACATTTACATAGCAGTTTTGGTTTGAAAGCGTATATGATAATTTTTATTCTGTAATTGATTAAAATCAATAAGTCATACTCAGTTTCCATTTTGTTATTCTCAAGTTTCATAATACGTCAAATCCTTAATGTACTTTGGTACAGTACTTACAGAATCTAAAGGAAAAATCCGAAATATAGAATTTTTTCTAAAAAATCCACACAAATTTAGAATAATTCCGAATATAAATGTTTTCTAAATCAATATTATATTTTAAGCATTTGTTTTCGGCTATCTTTTATTTTAAAAATTCCGGGGAATAATTTTTAATTTTAAAGTGATACTATCTCCCAAATGATGATTCAATCAATCAGAATGAATGCAAATACTTGGGAATTGGCTATCATAATTTAATGTTTGGCAATCATAAGACTGAGAATCTATGTCTTAATTGCATTTATACTGAAGAATTTTTCCTTACTGTTTAAAAAAATTCTAACGAGGAGTTCCCAATGAAGCTTATAACATGGCAAATTTACGCTTAAAGCACCGTTAAAAGAAGGTTTTGCTTTAAAGACGTTAAAGAATAAATTATAATATTTCGAGAGGAATGGGTCATCTCAAAATATTTATCGTTTATTAGATCTTATCTTAAGATAAATATTTCGTTAGCATGAAGAAGTGGCCTTCAACTTCTTACATGCTTTCACATTTATTAAGTAATATGGTTTCTTATAATGTGGGTGTATAAATATAATGCTTGCAATTGTGTATAAATTATAATTAGAGAAATAATAATAGCAATTAAAATAAAAATTATCAAATGATAATTGACATATCTTGAGATATTTTCATTTCATCGTCTTTCTTAATTAGTAATATGATGAAATTATCTGTGAGCATTTCGAAAATTACGAAGAAAATTCTAAATTTATATACATTAATTTAAGATCAGTGTTAATTAAGATAGTGTTTTAGAGCATTCCATTTGAATAAAAACATAATTTCACCTATTTTTATTGCTTTTTCTTTTTGATATATTATCTTATCAAGCGAACTACCATTTCAATTTTGCTTAGCTGAGATTTGAAAAAAGTAATGGGAAAAAAAAACCTATTGTTATGAATCCTGAATTCAGAAATAAGAAAGTAATATTAAAATTGCAAGAAGCGGAAATTCTTTGCAAGCAACAATATTTTTAGCAATAGAAAATCAGGTTTGCTCAACAAATGAAGAAATATTATCAGAATAACTAGTAAAGAATATTTTCTTCTGAATCATGTAGAAAGTAAACTAGAATTTTGAAAAACATTTGCAAAAGAAAAGATTGCATCCAATTTCATATCATATGGGTATTATAATAACAGACAAGTATGAATATTGCGGAAGAATGGATATGATTACATAAAGAAAATAAACTTTTATCTAGAATCGTATATTATATTCAGAATTTGAAAATAAGCTTTATTTCGAACTTAAATTCTTTATTATTTTTTTTACACTCTCATTTATAAAATAAAAAAATGAGAGTTTTGTACCATCAAAAAATTCATTCCTGATGTGTTGATGGGCACATATCATTGTTAAGAAGGCAAGACTTTAAATGCAAAGTTGTGGGTTTTCAATCTGATTGACAGTGTTCTGAGGGTCATTAAGTTCATTTGAAGTATAAGAACTGAAAAATAATTACTAGTTATAAAATGTATCCAAAATTCTATTAAAAATTTATTATATATGTAGTACCAAAAAATCTGATTTCATTAAAATACTATTGTTTTAAATTTTAAGATGATTTAAAATTCAGGCTTTTTGTATAGCATTTTCAGAAACTATCGTGGGAAAAAGTGGAAAATTCTCTTACAATTTCAAAAACGAAACCTTTCTGAGGTGCACAGTTTCACTCTCCAAAGTATATATGTTAGACAGTTTTAAACCAAACCTGTAGATCAAAAAATCACTCATCTACATAGAGCCACACACATTTTTTTTTTCTTAACAGCATATAATGTGCAAGTATTTTCTAATCATCCTGGATATAATATTTCGAATGAATGTGTATTTGTCCTGTCTAACAAGTTGTAGGAAGGTATTCTGTTAAATTGTGTTCATTTTTATTAATAAATATTTTTGTATTGCTAGATTATGCTCTACTTTTCAGTTTACTTTAATAACAAAACATTCATATTTGCAATGGTTGATGAAAATAACAAACACGCATGCTCCATGCACACACCCAGACACACGCACACACAAACATATATATAAACCAATGTAATTCAGTTGTATTAAATTGCTATATATAAAATTAATTAATTTTTAGACGTTTATTAAGTTCTGGAAAAAGAATATGCTTTAATGGTTAAACATGGCTATCATTTTAAGGTTCTGAAAATCAATTAAATATTTTCACGCACTTTTAATGTAAAAATTTAAAAAGTAGACAGAATCTTATATTATTTTTAAGATTGGAGTCTTGTACATTTTGTTCCATAAATTATTGAATTACATTCATTATTCTTAAACTATGAATAAATAAAACTGTTTAATAGTTTAGTAAAGATAGAATGTTATTTAGTTTTAGATGAGAGTATAAAGATTGATGAAAAACGAATTTCAGACTACAGCTGGAAACATCTTTCTTATCATCAATTCTTTGCAAAGCATAATGTTTTTAATGATACATGAAATCCCCATTAGTTTCATGGAAAGGAATTTATTGGAAACATATGTCCCTTTAAATAAATAATAGTTGTTAAATTGACGAAGAAACTGAAAGAGGCATGCATTTTATTCTCGTAAAATTCATTTTGATGGATTACGAAGAACCTAAGATTTCTTTTGGTGACTTAAAGATAATATTTATATCTTAAAAATGAGATAAATTGATGAACGAAAGAGAAGACATTAAAGACTAATTGTAGCGATAAATTTTTTGAACTCAAATTTATAAACCGTCAAATTACTTAACAGAAAAGAAATTGCAGTATATCTTTGATCTTCTTATTGTCGTTATTTGATTGAGTTTTAGTATTTTTCATAGATAATTTACAATAAAAATGGCAAATTACTTTTCGCAAATTATAAAAGAAATGTATACGTCAATAAATTTACCATTTTTATTTCATATTTATCACTCTAATAACTTTCACATTTGGTAGATTGAAAAAAATCAGAACAAAAGAAATATAAACACATGGAGGTTATCATTAGAAATCTGTAAATATCTTTTTGAGAAATGTGAGTTCTTTTACTTAAAAATGCAAAACATTTATGAATTAAATATGGATTGCTGGTCATGATGTCTATTCTATTTAGAAACAATTCAAATAAATGATTTGAATTTAAAAGAATGCGTTCATATTTTAGCAGAAGCGGCTTTCATTTTCCTATCAGTTCGATGAATTCATTTGTAAGTTTTTTGAAAAGTAATCTATGCATGAAATATTTTTACAGTTTTAATTTTTCGATACTCAGTTTTAAAGAAATCCATTAAATACATCCAAATCAGAATGTGTTAAAAAAGATATACTACCTTGCCACTGCAAATTCAGAAACTTTATATCAAAATTATTAATGTAATACTATAGTAATGCTATAGAAGAAATTTTTTTTGCTCAAAATAAAAACATTTTAACTAATTATAATTCATTTTAGAGATTTGCACAAGACATAAAAAAATAATCAAATTGATAACATTTTGTTATATGATACTTCCTTTAAATATTTTAAACAAGAGAAAGATAATAAATACGGACACGAAAGTGAAACTAATTTTAAGCTATACATTCTATAGTTAAAATCATTCCAAATCTCAATTAGGTACAACAAAAGAGCCCTGAGTTTCCTGAGAATGAAACTGAAACCACACCACAAAATAAAAGCAAGAAATCAATTGAAAAACAAAGATTCTTCAAATCTTGCAACAAATATTTTAAAATGTAAAAAAAAAAGGAAAAATTGAAGTTTTACAATGTTAAATCTCCTTAAAAATGCTCCTGTTAAATTCCCTTGCTGCCATAGATTCATTAATTCTCACATTCTTGCAATGATACGATTTGATCAGATAACCTAGAAATATTCCTTGAGAAAAGAAAAAAAAGAAATGCAATATAATCTTGAGATATTGAGGAGAGAATCTGGAGACTGAATTCGTTCCACTTAAATCTCGATCTGTTCCAGTGATTCTGGAGTATCTGTGACATATTCTCCCCGGAGATCGCCTTAACGACTGAGAAATTCTTATTTGTGATTCTTCTGGTGGCTTACAGCAAGTAAAAATTTCTGCTTTTTTTAAAGTTACAACGTGAATACTAGATTGGTAAAGGGTTTCACAGCTATGGAGAAGCTTTGTTCTTCACCAAAGAGTTCTTTATTTTCTAAGAAAGGTTGTTTATAATTTATTCAGCACTCATTAGTTTCTCTTCGTTACCATGAATCATGTGATAAAATAGCAAAAAATAGGAGTGTTCTCGAGAAAAGTTATTCATTTTTCACTTGCTAACAATCAATAAATCTTAGAAGCTCTTTTTCTGATCAAAATTTTTTTTAAAAAATTAAATTTTTTAATTGAATTTAAATGCTGATTCAACAAAATGAAAACTGTGTGCCTCGATATTATTATCAATTTTATCAGTTCAGCATTATAAGATAAGTAAATTTTTAATGACTAGAAAATAATAACACGTTTTACAAACGGTAACAATTTGAATAAAATATAATTTTCATATTATTCTGAAATATATTTTGAAAATATAATTGCGGTTTTATGACTTTTACACCTCTTAAAATTAGACAAAATATTCTTAATTATATAAAACTGTGTTTGGTATTATGTTTTTTTCTTAATTTGGAATATATTATTAATTGAAAATATTATTTTGTATAATTTTAATAATGCTTTTTGAAATGGTTTTGCTGCATTGAAATTCATACATTTATTGTAGCTCCACCAAGCATTTAATCACATGATTTTCTTTCATTTTTGAAAACTAAGAAATAAAGAATTTGTTTATTGTCTGCGAGGTTTATATGAAGAAAAAAAAATGGGGTACTTACATGACAACAAATGGAAATGTGCAATTATAAGACAGATTTAAGGAAAAATATTAGGTATAAATGTCAGGTCATTTTGAGGCTTTCGGAAGTTTAAATGCAACAGGAAGAAAATTCAATATAAAAGGTTTATCATTATTCCAGTTGCAAATAATATGGCTACAATTTTTTTTTAACAATCTGAGGTTTAGAGAAATATTTTATACTAATTTAAATATTTTTAAACATACTTCAAAAAGAGAGGGATGTTGGACAATCTGCATTATACGTTAATGATGAGTGGAAAAAAAATGAAGAATTCAATCAGGATGTCTTTTATCCGCTGTCATTAGCTGTCTTAGTGTTAAGTAATGAGAACAAGCAGGTTCCACCTGTTTTTCGATAGAGATCCGCCTCAACGCCTTTTGAAATATCCAGGAAAGAATGGTCTGTTAAACACATCACCTGCTCTCACAGAGTTCCAAGTTTTTGAAATTACGAATATAAAAAAACTGAAAGGTTCATTTTTAATTTTTCATAATATTACAAGCCGTATTAATTCTTTGTATCCAAAATTAGTATAATAAGCAGATTAAATTCTTTTGTGGAAAAATAATATATGGCCCACGTGATTTCTGATTCTTATTAACTTTGAAAGAATGGTAATAAGGCATGCAACCAGTATTGCTTTCTTTTATGTTTTTTTTAATTTTGTCTATTTTTAAAATTTAATATTAGGAAGATAAAAATAATGAGATATATCGTTTGATTACACACATAATTGAACAAAACATTTAACTCTCTTCAAAAAACATTTAGCTTGTTTAATCGAATAAATTTAAGATAACAGCGAAGATATTTATCATAAATGTCAAAATCAAAATCAATAGATTTCCATTGTTGTTTATTGCCTTCATACCGATGTTACAAAATTTCATGCATCATAACACTCTTATAGCATTTAGTCGAAATTAATTAAACTGTATTACTTTTAGTATTTTTGTGCCAATCACCATACATTGGGCTTTGTCTAATAGATTAGTGATATTGAACTCTTAGAAGTCTATCCATAACAACGACATTTGGCTTGACACTGGAACATTCGATAGTGACAATGGTTGGTTACGAAAGAATGTGCTTAAAGGGAAATTTATAGTATATAATTTGAAGTTGCTCAATGCGTTTAATAGTAATTTTTTTTGGATGCGTAATGAATTATAATTCGTGCGAATGTTATGAGATATTTCTTAAGATGAAAATTTTATCTTAATTGTAATTCATTAATTTTGAAGTACGTAGGAAATGGTTTCAGCTTTAAAACATCTTTGGTACCATCATTTAATCATACGAGAATTATCACCAATACTGAAGCTACATTCCGGAATATTTAGATCCCTTCTTCATCGATTATCACTGACAAAGGTGATTTTATGTCTGGAAGTCATTTGATTTCCAATGCCGTAAATCGTGTGACTTTCAAAATTTTGTACTTTTGTTTACTGTTTGACCATCTGAAAAATATATAATTTTAATTCCACGTTTTTACTCAAAATATAATACAACTTTCTATTTCCGAAAAATTATCAATTATTTTCTTTTGAATTCACCAAAAGCAAAACAAAATGATGATAGTTTTAATTGTTTCGACGTCATCATGTTCGAGAGCATTAATATTCAAGAATTTTATATTATAATCCAGCGTTCTATTATTAAACATGTAGCTTTATTTATCAAATAATATAATAATATATATAATTTAAAATATTCTGAATTGTAAATAATGAAACTATGAAAAAAGGTTTTAACTTTTTAAATATTTTTTTTAAGTATTAAATTGACAAAATTTGCATTTCAAATGAATTAATATTTAAAATCGAAATTTAGGTTTTACGAAATATAAAATGAAGAAAGAAGAAAAATTTAACATTCTTTCCTCATATTTACGTAACCTTCTTTATTACATTTACTTTTCTAAGTAATTGATCGAGAGTGTTCAGATATACTCCTTAAATTTACTCTTTCGGTAAAGGATATTTTTTTCTCAAATAAGATCTGGAATAAAGAAACAATCTGGAATAAAGAAACATTTTCTTAAAAGGTTTTGTTACGAATAAAAACTTCTAACTTCTCCAACTTTTATATCTTAAATGTTTTAAATAGGGTTGGATTTCAAAAAGAATAAGATTGACTGTGGGTTTTCGTAAAACCATGCAATAGCAAAATTTCCCACAAATTTTAGTTAATAGAAAAACTTTACTTTATTTCCAAAAATTGAAGCTTAAAATTCTAAAGAAATTCGACTTTCTGTTTATAGTTTTGTAGAATTAATTTTCTTCGAACTTTACAGTAAAAGTAATTCTATAAAACTTACAAACTGCATTACTTCAAAAAACATTTTTAAAGTGCACTTTTCAAAATGGAAATTTTTGAAATTGATGTCTGGAATCTTATATAATTTATTCCTTTCACCATGAATTGAAAATAAGTCGGAGAGAATTTCATGTGATAATTTATTTTTATTTAAAATCCCCTTTATGTTTCAGCCTCTAACTGAAATACAAATAAAAAATAATATAATAGACAAACATTTTTAATATTAGGAATTTACACATTATTTAGATTTTTTAGGGGAATTATCTTTGTAGTTTTATAATAAATTTAGAAATTTTTCATATCTTTGATTTCGACATAAATTAAGAAGTTTTTGACAACTTGCATTTAGCCAATACCTTTTAAATGTTAAATACTTTTTAAGCTAATACCTTAAAATTCAATTGAATAATTATCACTATATCTAAGATTCAAAATCATCCAACGTTAAATAAATTTCAATGAATAATTGTCAATAAATTATATAATTAATAAGTATTACAATAAACATTATTTTTTCAATTAGCAAATGATGAAAAATATAATAAATAATAAAATAAAATATAGATACTTATCTATAGATATAGATAACAGTTTATTTGATAAAGATTTTAAAAGTTGTTGTAAGTCAAATATTTGTTATTCCTTACTTTTCAGCTCTCCTATAAGTCATTGTGACATGGAGAGATAAATATAATATTTTAAATAATATACTAATTCTGACTTTAAATATTTTTAATGCATTGAAGTAGGGAAAATACAAATTTTAAAAATATGTAATTCTTAAATAATTGCAAATACTTTTTGTGGTTATTAATGGGTCAGGACTTGTCTCTATGATCAATGCATTATCTCATTTTTTGTAGTCTCCACTAAATCGAGAACATGCTTACTTATAAGGCAACCTTTCCTTAAACTTAAAGCAGCCCTTGAAGGACATATGAATAGATCATGATCTATGTGGAAAAATGAAGAAAAAGCTGAAAGAATATTTAGACAAAATAACTTCCATGTATGACAACGATTCGTTCAAAAAACAAACAATTTTTAATTGTGCACATACAATGGAAACATATTTTTCTCTTTTATTTTTAATCTTGCTAAAGAAGAATATTCATGAAACAAGTTTTGTGAATCAATCAGGTGATTTCCATAAATGTATATGAATACTGCAAAGAATGGCTAATAAAATTCAGCTAGTCAGATTTCTTGAAAGCTCTCAATTAGATAATTTTAGTACGACAAATATTTAGAAAAAATTCGAAATTCTCAAAGTCTTAAATCTTTTATCGATAGTAAAATGTTTATCTGGCTTAATCTGAACAATTATTTTACCTTCCATTTATTGCTTTGCTTTCCATAAATCTTGAATAAAGAAAATTTAAAGTTTATTTGACTGAATTTAAATTATGCTGAGATTGTCTTGCTGTTGCTTTGAAATTTTTTTAGCTTAATATCCATCTGATATTGTTTTAGAGTTGTAATCTTTATAATTTAACAGCCATTTTTACTTGCAAGGCAGCTTAAAATAAAGCTAATAAATATTTATTTATTTAATAAATAAATTATTATAGCTAATAAATAATTATTTAGGATAATTAATTATAATTAATTCTTATTACTGTAAATGCTAATTACCTCTTTTATCACTATATATTTCTCCAGAGCTTAACTTGTTAATGAATTTTTGAACGCATTTATTCGTTGTACATGATTTTTCTACTATCAAAGAAATTATTTTAACTTTTTAAAATACTTCTTTATTAATGTAATAATTATAAAATGAAGACTAGTGTCAGGATAAATTTAGAGATGAGCTCAAAGTTTTTTTTTCAATATCTCAGAAGATTTATGCATTGAATTCTGTTTGATCTAAAACGTTTTAATAAAACAGGAAGATTGGTTTTATTAAGTAGCTTGGAAAATAAGAACTTGAAATACACACAAAAATAAAAACATTTTACAAAAATTCTAAATTTTTTTTTCAAATTGTTTTTAAGTCATCTTGCCATGAAAAATAACTTTTGAATATTCAATTAAAATTTTTGAAAGAACGAAAATAAAATTATCTTAAATAAAATGTAATAAAAATATGAATGATTATGCTAATTTAAAGCAAACTTTCCAAGAATAGTGAATGAATTTCTATTCGCTTTCAAACCCATTTTATCAATAAGCTGAAAAAATACATTTGCTGGGAAATGGAATTTCATTTGTAGGAAAAGAGAAAACCCACTTTTTTATTGTACTTAATTTATCCACTCTAAATTATAACTTAATTTAATGCTTTCTTAACTTTGTTAAGTATTAGGGTATAGAAAGAAAAAAGAGTTCCAAGAAAGTTCATTGTCATTTAGAATGTCTTGTTTTTCTGTAATTTTAATTCCTCCACTCTTGTACTTCACAAAGGTTTTCTTTTATGCAATGACAGAGTTTACATTCCATTTTTTATCTCTAATATAAAAGAGTTGGGAATGAACTAGAGCAAGTGTTTCTCAACAGAAATTAATTTACATCTTCAAATAGAAATGATACAGTTATTTAATCTTAGAAATATAATTTCGTGACTTATGACTTAGTAATTATTTTTTTAACGAATTGTTTTGGATTTTTGATTAACCAATTGTTTTGAACATTTGGTTAACCAATTGTTTTGGACTTGTGATTTACCAATTGTTTTGGACATTTGATTAGCCAATTTTTTTTGGACTTTTGATTTACCACTTGTTTTGGACATTTGATTAACCAATTGTTTTGAACTTTTGATTAACCAATTGTTTTGGACATTTGATTACCCAATTGTTTTGGACTTTTATTTCAGAAAATGATGTCTATAATTAGTCTGAAAATATAAATGTTGCTCTTTTGAAATTTTACAAAAAAAAAAAATGAATTTAATTTGTTCCAGAGAGAGGCCGAAAATTTAAAAATAAAGATTTAATTAAATTTTGAGCTCTTTCGAAGCTTTACTTTGATTTGAATTGTAATACATAACATTGGGTTATCGGAAAATATTCCATAAAGTTTGCTCTATTTTTTTATTTTTACATGAGCAATCACTATGCAAATTCATATATATTTTTCATATAAAATTAACATTAATTCTGAATATATTCATGAATGATTCATGATTCATTTCAGGTTTGAACAGATGTTAGATACAACAATGATGAAATTTTGTAAAAATTCCGGAAACAAAATGAATTTATGACCCAAAGTTCTGCATAATGTGTATAATCATGGTTGCGTTCCGGCATATAGACTGATAGAATTTAGATCTTGTCTTCGAAAACTTTGCAGTATGAATATGAGTATTAACGTTCCTTTGAAGTGCCTCATTACCCTAAAATTATTAATTTTGCGTCATAATCAGTTCTTCAATTAAGAAAGGAGAGGAAATTCACTTGACTCTAAGCCAAAGTTTTCATGAAGAAGTAAAGGCCAAAACACCAATTAGGAACTTTTTAAAAAAACTGAGGTAGCTGGAATCTAATGTAACAAGCTGGTCGACCAGCCTACGCTAGTTCGATTTCGAACTCAGATTTTCTGCTTCATATACTTTATATTAAAAAAAATATAAATAAATAAAATTGATGCAGAGCTTAACCCTTTAAGGGATGGTGGTCGCGAAAAAGGAGACCAGTTTTAAAAGTTTTTGTAAAAAAAAAACAAAAAAACTATTGGTTTTAAAATACAAAAAAAAAAAAAAAAAAATTTGGAAAAGTGCAATTGGTTTCTTTTCTAATGAATAAATAACAGACCTAACAATTTTAAATTGTTTTTTGGTACTAATTTTATATTAAAAATGCTTCGATTTTATGCCTAAAATGTAGGAATTGTTTTGAGTTCTTAAGAATTGAAATTTTGGTAAAATCAGTCACCCGCTTTCTTACAATATCCATGAGGTTTTAAGTTATAATTCTTTTGAAGCTTCTGATTAATTTAAGAACGAACCAAAGTGGTTTATTTCTGGGTGGTCGCATTTGGGGACACCGCCCGTCTAGGGCATCTGTTTCTTCACTCGCTTATGTTCTGTTTTGCCGCCTCTCGTATCCGTGGGAAAACTATGTTTTTCAGAGAAGGGTGCGATGCAGATTTTGTATTCGAGGGGGGTGGGGGGTTATTGTTTATTGTATTCGGGGAAAGACCACCCATATTTGAAACTAGAAAATTTTTCTCATTTCAGATTTGTCTTTCATTCGAAATGGTTTTTTTTTATTTTTAACACTCATGCGCTGTTTTTTGGAGATTTTTTTCTATAAATTTCTATGTTTATATAACTTTAATTTATAATTTAATTTTTTTCGCAATTATTACTATTATATATTGCCGTCAGCAGTGATAAAATTGCGTGCGTAAAATGGAAAAAATCAGAGGTGTTTCAACATTCTTTCCACAACGGAAAATTCAATAAATGAATGTAAAATTCAAGCAAAAGAAAAAAAATGGGCCAAGTAAAAAGGTTTCTTGCCCACAATCTGCTGTAGACTATAATAAAAATATTTGGTCTGTAAATAGTTTTTATCATCTTAAAAGCCTGTACGAAATAGACCGTAAAAGTCAAAAGTGGTGATACAGGCTTTTTTTCCCATTTTTTAGATGCATGTGTTATCAATGCGTTTATTTAGTGTATGCAGCTGCCAAATTCCTGTAAAACCCAGAAGTGAAAAAACTGAAGAGTTTTAGAGTACAATTAATTTCAGATTTGATATTGATGGGGGGGGGGAAATTTTGCAACACCTCTTCGCCATCAATAACCATAAAAAGAAACAAACCGTCTTTGCTTAAAGAAACTAGATTCAAAAATGTTCATTACATACACATCAAGTATTCCCTTCAAAAATGTGCTTTGTGCACTTCCAAAAAAAAAAATGTGTGCTTATAAAATATGAACAATGAACAAAACATGCAATGTGCTATTGTGTGTTAGAGAAAAAGACACACCTACATGTTTCGAAAGATTTCATGCCAAATAAGGAGTTCTTCTTTTTGCTTTCTATTTGATATTTATCAATTTAAATTTAATTGTGAATATATATTTTTAGCATTTTACTTAGTTAGTTCTTATTCTTCATTGATATTTTGTATTAAATTGCAATGGTCTCTATTTTTTATTATTTTTTATATAAGATATAATTTAGAAATTTCGTAATAAATATGTTATAAATTGTATTTTTAATATTTTAAATGCTTCAAATAATCTAAACCATAAATAAAAATGTTTATTAACCAAAAATATTCGTAATTACTTCTATAATCATAAGAAATTTGCTCAATTTTTTCGAAAGATTTTTTTAGACATAGATTGGTCTAGACGGGTGATGTCCTAAAACGAGGACACTAACCCCTGTAGAAGGAGGAATATAAGAAAATTTGATTACAAAATCTATGTCCATACAATCTCTTAATCACATTTATTGGATTTTTTCATCATATTTCAAAAATTTTAATGACCCATCCCTGAAAGGGTTAAAAGGAACGTTACGTGCCATGTCACATCACTCGCAGTACTATTATTAAAAAAGGGAATTGGAAACCTGACCCATCAATATGACAAATGCTTGAATTTGAACCATGAATTTTCGTAACTCATGGTGGCAACTTCATTTTGTTCTCTCAGATTAAAATTTTGTAAGGCCTATCAAAGAATAGGAAAAAAATGGCCGCCGAACTATACGTTTCTATGCACACGCTTATGAATATTTAAGAATTTCTTTCATTTGAGAAAATAAATAAATATCCTTATTAAACTGCTTCTTCATTGATGATGATGCCCTTTTTTGCCCTCTTTATGTCATTAAAAGAATATCTTTCTTGATCTCATAGAAAGAGTTTATTTAGTCTCATCAGAATAGCTGTTTTTCTTCATCTCATTATATTTTTCTCTACAAAATATGTAAAAAATATTTTGCATTAGTAAAAAAATGTATTTATTATAAAAACAAACACGGGATAACTTACATATATTAAGCAAACAATCCCTATTTCGCACAATTTCACAAATGTTGTAATATTCTTAAAATGCTATGTACTTGTAAATGGTAGAAAAAAATCTTTAGGAGGGAAATTTCCAAAATAACTCGAATATACTATGTGTAAAAGTAGTTATGAAAGCAAGATGACTATGTAACATAAACATAAATTTAAAATTCAATGCTTTATTTATAAAGAAATTTAGAAATTTCAAAAGAGTTAGAAGATATATTCAGCATTTTTATATTTTGCGAATTACAAATTCTATAAAATTATTTTTACAATGGATAGACTGAAGATCACTCCCCGCCCCCCACAAATAAAAAAAAATACTTAATTAAATGAAATTTAATAGCATTTGAATTGATAATTTGTGGCACTTGAAGTGATATTTGAACCAATAATGTGTGACATTTGAATCGAAACCTTATAATATGAAAAATCTGATTCTTCGTAACACTCGATGAAAATATAAAGATAAATATTTTACTTATTTCTCCCAGAAAATTTTAAAAATATCAAAATCTCCATGGGGATATATAAATTGTTTTCATAAAACATTATACATCCATTTAAAGTAATAGTTTAAGTGTCTTATTAAAATAGTTAAGGATATCATGGCACGTTAACGGTTGTTTTATTTGTGGTAATACAGATAAAAATAATTTATTAACTGAAATTTTTTTATCGACTTAATCGTACTCTGGAAAGAATATTATGATGATAATATGTTCTAAGTTTTATAGACATATCTTGAGTTTTAAACATAAAATGAAGCGGCTCTTAACAATTCATGTTGATGAATATCTATAAACTGCAATTAATATTTTCAAGATTATGAAAAACATCACATAATGTTGTTTCTAAATCACTCCCTTGATGAAATAGTAAATTTGAAACTTTAGTTGAAACTAAGCAGAAATTTCTCAAAATATATGCACATTTTCAATTTAATTAATTTGTTAATTTAAAGCTGCTTATCTCTTATTTTTAATCATTTCCTTATGAAATTGATTAGGAGAAGCGCGTTTTAAAATGAAAAAAAATGCAGATTTTAAAATATTTATTTAATTAAATACTTATTTTATATACTAATATGATTAAGGTTAATTGTTTTTATTTTATTTTCGCTTTCATATTTTATCCTACTTTAAGTTGCATATAATAGATCAAAGGTTTTCATGCTTTTATTATAAATGCTTTTTCATTTTTGTAAAATTGGATGTGAGTTTTAAAAATTGTTTCTAACTTTAGAAAACATTTTGCTCTTTAATGTTTTTTGTTTTATATTTATTAATAATATCAATCTACACAAACATACTTTAACCCTAAATTTTTTGACAAGTAACAATTCCTATCTTGCTTTATACTTAATAAATGTATTATAGTATTATATCCGGAACAAGCAAATAATCCTTTCTATATCTATCTATCTATCTCCTTCTCTCTCTCTCTCTCTCTTTATATATATATAAAGAGTGAGAGAAAATTATATGGGATAAAATGGACGTTTTGAAATATTAAAGAAATTTTCAATTGTTTTTGTGAAAAAGGGAAAATATAAATAATTTTAAATATAAAAAAGACTAACAATAGTGTAAGAAATTTAGTAACTCCATAGAGAGTTCTCTTCGTCGTGCATTATTTAATTCAAATCACTTCTTCCACAAAAGGAAGAATAAATAAAATAGATTATATTGAACTGGAGCAAATCAAAATATGAAAACATTAATATTTATTATTCTTTCCTTTCTTGTTAGCAAAGGAATTCGATAAAGAAAATTACTTATATATTTCCCTTTTTCCGGGTTCTTTTTGATAGTTTGGGCCTTACTATTTTCTCAGTCTTCATTTGTTTTTCTTCTTCAGAGGATTATTCTTAAAAATATTTACTTGTTTGGTATGGAAATTTTTCATTAAAATTAATGGTATTTCTTTCGAAGGCGAAGGAGTATTGATTATACTGAGAATCAACAACAAATGAAACAATATTATTTCTGCTATGTTGTGTAACACATGGGAAGAAATTATGAAATTATTCTGATTTTTCTGATAGAATTCATTCGGGATTGTCATGTTTCTAATTATACATTATATGGTCAATGAATGGTATGATGGGCATGTTACGGAATTTTATTTAAATACTAAATGTTTACAATTGGAAAAACAAAATAACTATGTACAGAATTTAGAAGCATATAAGAAATGATATTGAGATGAAACCGTTTACAAAGATTTTGAACTTTGAAAAATTATTTGGAATAATGCTATGCAGAAAGATAAAATATATGAAAAAGTACATGGATTCTGTATTCACTTATTATCATGACATAGCAGATGAGGATGCAGTTATAAAAATCAAATGGAAAATAATTTTGTAGATGGTAACAGAGAGAAACTTTGTTTGATTGATATTTATGAATGCAAATGTATAATAAGAGACTGTGGTGCTTGTTTTCCCTCCTTAGTCTTTGTGAGTATGATTCATATTCTTATTGGGACAATCGTATTGTAGTTTAAAATGTTCTCTTCATGCTGAAATTTTTAAAAAAAAGGGCTATTTATTATTTAATAATAATTAGTATTTTAGAAAAAAAAATTAAATTTTAGGCTTAAAAAAACAATATGCGGAAACTCATACAAATGATATATTTTTTTTTTAATTTCAAATCCCATAAAAAAAAATCAGGGTCGCGGTGGCCGGGTGGTAAGGTTTCGGCTCGTGAGGTTCGAGACCCGATTCCACCGAAAAACCGTCTTGTAAGGGGGTCTGTTGCACGTTAAATCCGTCAAGGCCAAACGTCCTTCCGGTGTGGTGTGGAGAAGGGGGTGCAAGCTCAGGTGTCGTCCTCGTCATATGACCGCGGTTCAAAGTTACAAGGTTCGTCCCAAAATAGTCCTAGTGTTGCTTTACAACTGGACGTTTATGTAACTGAACTAAAACTAAACCCATCAAAAAATTCATATGTATTAAAAAATTGATTCAAATTTTATAAAAATTGGCAGATCTATAAGAAAAGGTCCACATTACTAAAGCGTCCTAAAATAAAAAAAATAAAAATATTATAAAAATGACTCGCAAATATCTATTGTTTATTTAATGCCCAATTCTCAATTTGAAATTTTGACTAATTGCTTTTACACTGTGAGATAATGTCTTTTTGTTGTTTTCAATTTATATTGAAAACGAAAAATTAAAAGGAAAATCCTCTCTCTATAAAAAATAATCATCCTCTTTTATTGTAGAAGGATAAATTACATAATTCTGGCAATCTAATTTTAATCTGCAATCTTTGTTCTTGATTACATATTGGATAGATGAGCATTTATGTACCACTGGAATGCTAATCCTTTAGTGATTGATTCTGAGAATTCCTACATTATTTTAATCAGTCTAGTTAATTAAAAATATTCTCATGCTGAAAAAAAGGAGCTAAATATATAAAATAACTAAAATAATTAATTTGAATAGCAGATTCAATTTTGATAGAAATAGAATAAGAATTGGATAAAATATTGAGACACTTCATCATTAGAAGCTTTCATAATTAGAAATTGTGGTGAAATTTATTTATTAAATCTATTATGCCTGTATAATCCAACAATTTCAAAAAATATAACCATTTCTCTCATCTGTTTTATAGAGAAAATACTACTGACATTTTACGAATTGGAGCAATAAAGAATCGGCGTTATTGAGACAAAACGTTAGCGGTTGTTTATATCAGCGGAAGGGTAATGATCATTACTTTATAGCTACAATTGAAAGTTGCTGTCCTGAATGTGAAGAAAAACAATACAGCAGGAAAAAAATAGAATTATATTTGAAATATTTTCCTGAATTTAAGATATAGTCATAAAATATAAATTTCTGAAATTTTTATGCAAAAACTATCCAAAATAAATCTTATTTGCGCATAGTTATAAAATATATGGTTCCTTCTTTTGTTTATTATTCAATCTGATCATCAAAATTTTCCATTTTCATATCTATCATAATGAATTTTGTCAGAAATCATAATGCTGCTAAACTGAAAGATCATAAGTCATATATATATTTTTTTTGTATTTTAATGACTGGTGTTCTAAACTAAAACATCAGGATGAAAAAAATAGAAAAAGTAATAAGAAATAAATTTAAATTCGGCCAGTAATTTGAGCATAGTTATAAAAATAAGCGGCTCCTTATTTCGCTTATTATTTAATCTGATCATCGAAACTTTCCATTTTCAGATCTAGCATAATAAACTTTGTTCTAGAAATTATAATATTGCTATGACTATTGCTAGAAATATATATTGTATTATAAAAATCATATATATTATTCGTGTTTTAATGATTGATATTTTAAACTGAAACTTTAGAATGAGAAAAACGAAAAAGTAATAAGAAATAAATCTAAATTCGGCCATAAATGTTAAAGAAATGTTTTCTATCATTTTCTACGTCTGTCATAAAATACTTCGTTTTTTTATTATTTATCAAAAAAATTTCCTGAATTATTTGTTAAAGTATTAAAAATTAAATTTTAATTGAAAAAATAAAAAAAAAATTGTAAAAAAAAATAAAAAAATATCAGCAATTTTGGCTATATTTCAAAGTACAACATGATACTTTTCTGTTTGAAGAAATAAAATCCATATTCATACGAGAAGATATAATTTTTCTTTCTTAGACACTAAAATACAGCGACAAAAATAAATTGTACTATATATATTACAAATAAAAAAAAAACGTAAGGAATAAAACAAGATTTTTAGCTCAAATACAGGAAGTGTCATTCGCAAATTGTTATATAACAAAACAAATGCACTGAATTCCTATTCACCAGACATCATATTACTTATCCCGTAGACATATAAATTGCTTTTTATACGAAAATAAAAGAGCGAATAACGCACAAATATGCTCAAAAACATTATGTTTTGGCAGGCGTATATGTCAATATCTGGTCATATATTTTTCTAGCAATCTATTTGGAATACTTAATCCGATGTGTTTTCTAATACTTGATGGAATCAAATTGAAAATCGAACTTTTCAGAAAACCTTTTGATTGTGGTTTGATTCGATCTGATTATGCTTATGAATTTGAAAAGATAAGTGCTTTTATATAAAAATGATTCTATATGAAAAAGAAGTCCAAGACTAAGAAATGTTACGTTTCGAATGTTATGATAGTAGAGAAACATGGAAGTGATGATCATATCTTGGTACTAATAAGAAATATAAGGTATTTATTTCTTTTATTTTAAATATAGGATACTGGAAGGTTTAATTAAGGTACATTGATGTTAATACTGACCTTAATAAAACACGACAGAAAATCTATTGTGTAAAAATATCAAACAAAAATTGTATGCGCTTGAAAAAAATAATAGAAACTATGTGTATTACTGAAATAAAAAAAAAGCATGGAATCTTGAATTCCTTACTAATTACTGGTAGACAAAGAGGAAATGAAACAACATACTTTATCAGGAAAAATAAATGTTAAAAATATTACAAAAGAATTAAAATGTTACAAAAATGAAAGGTGCAAGACAAATAAATAAAAATTGCAGAAATATATTTAATGCAAACAAGAGAAATTAAATATTCTAAGCGATTAAAAAAATTCCAAGAAACTGTAAAAATATATTTAAATAAGGAACAGATAAATAAAGTCATCATGCTTACGCTGGTAATTCTAGAATAGAAAATAAACGAATGTATATTGTATGAACTATTGTCATGCTAAGACGGCTGTACATTAAACCTTTATTTCTACTAATACTAAAAGTCAATTTTGTCATTCTACAAAAAAATATCGTTTGATCTATTTTGGAAGGTGGAAGTATGCATTTGGAAGCGACTTTTTTTTCCAAATATTTAATAGAAGTTTTATTAATTTAAAATTAAGCGAGCTTTTGATGTTTTTCGCACTGAGTCCCAAAAAATTTAAATGCAAAAAGGGATTTTTGCACCATCGTGCATTTTTAAAAATTGTCTTTTTAATGAAAAATAGTTGATAAAAATATTAATAATTATATTATTTTCTATCAAATTTCGACATTATTTTAAACACATCTTTTGCTTAGTTTTTAATAATTTTGAATTGCAATTAATTTCAAATCAATTTTCTCGTTTTATTAAATATTAAATATATTATTAAAAGGTAAAGTAGAAAGTTTGTGTTTATCATTATTTCGCATTCTTGTTTTTATGCATAAAGCTCTTAAATCTCTCGGCATTAGTATATTCTATAATTTCATGTTTAAACCAAGGGAAATGTTATCAATCAAGATAATCAAGGGAATTGACCATGTTTAAATCAAGGGAATCATAAAATTCAAATTCCATATAAGAAATTGAAATTAAACACTATATACATTTTCAGCGAATTAGCGGGTCTCGAAACGGAGTAAATATGTAGGAAAATGGTAACAAATATTATTAGTTTTAAGCATATTATAAACTTTATTATTATATGAAAATTAAAAATGCATTATAAATTTTAACCGTCCTGACAATTTGTTATACACTAATTTTTATCAAAACAATATCGAATTTTACTAATTTTTAGATTAAAAGAATGTTATTTTTAATAAAAAAATAAAAGGCGAGTTAATTGGTTAATAATTTAAATATATTTATCAGTGCCGATTTCTTGTTGGCTATGACGGGAAGGAAGCGGTGGACAACATAGCCAAAACATCAGTTAGCTCAAATCAAGATCGGAAGTAGTGGGGCTTTCAAGATGTCATCTGAAGAACATACTACAAATCGAGATGATAACAAAATGGCAAAATGAATGTGAAGAAGGTGAAACAGGCTGCTCCACACTCGACATAATACCAAACGTTTCTCTCCATGACACGGTTCTTCACTGGACACTGCCCATTCCAGACATACATAGATTCTATCTGACCAACTCTCCTTCCTGTAGCTGTAAGAAGATTGGATCCCCAATTCAATGTGCTACCGAAATGCTTATTGACTCTCTCATGGTACATGAGAAAGCCAAAAGCAAGTCTCGAGGAAGAATGTGTCGCATCGAATTTGTTTTCAAAAGGAAAAATCCACTCTATAGTGAGTCATATTTATAAAACCAAGACCTCTTCAAGACCACACAATAGATAAGACCAAAATATCATTCGTCAAAATCATCCGAAATTATTCCCTCATAAGAGCAATACCCTACACAACCTACAAACTACGTTCCAATAGTCTATCTACACGAAAGAAATAAAAACCACTGGACCCAGATGGACGCTATAGATTTCTGATTCTACAATGCTTGTTTATATGTTTATGCATACCATATAGATGTTTACAATGTTATTTATCATTTCCTCCCTTTTTTCCTTTTTTATTAGTAATCTCATTTATCTGTAAGTTCAACCCATTGTCACCATTTGGTTTTAGGTATTCTTCTTCTTTCCATTTAGTTATTACTTCCCCAAAACATTATATACAGTCGTGTAGGATTTGACACCAATCGGATTCTCACTGGAGATGCCTGGATTCTTTGTCGTTCCTTCCTTTCTTTCTTTTCTCCTTTTTTCCCCTCTTTTTATCCTGTGCTCATCCAACTGGTTAGATAACTCATTGTTGTAGGCACCGAGAGCACATGATGGCGTTATGTTATGTTATGAAAGGTGTTCAATGACTGTTCAGCGTAAAGGTTTAAATTTTGTTCAAGTGCTGTCTGTAAATTGATATCTAGAGAATCTAAGATTTGATAATATTTTGTAATGTAAATATTATCTCTCTAGAACATTTCTACTAGCTAATCTGCTCAAAAAAGTATATCTTCCATGTCAAATTTGTTATTTAAGTCTTATTTTCTTTCAACTCCGACGTCGTATGTAAACAATGTTGTCTTTTCATGTTAAGCCCAGCAACTCTAAGTACCTCAGAAATGTTTGTTCTTGCCTTTTAAATTCTTTTGATAAGTCTGATATGCTCTTTAAAACCTTATAGTTATCATTCGTCATTCTGAAATAAAAAATATTCTTAGTTCTTGGGTAAAAGTTTGTTTAAATAAATGGTACAAGAAAATAGCTGCTTATAATAAACATTTAATCGTTGATTTGTTTGCAAATGATTTTGCATTACTAGAAAATATGGTTGCACTCCACAAAAGAAAAAAAATATCTAGATAAAATTATTTCCTATCTCAAAATAAGTGAAATAATAATTTACGACTCAATAAATTCAGTGACTTTCTTTATAGCAATAGAAATAGAAGTGTAATTCTTTATGTGTATGTATGTGTGTATGTTGCGACCCATTTTGTCTTTGTATGTTTTTAAGAAAACTAGCAAGTATTTTCTGTTTATATTGGAGAACAAAGAGCTTTTCGACGCATTCCAAGAGTGCATGAAAATTCTCTTTTACGCTTGCCTGTAAATAAATATATTTCATTTATCATATTTACAGGCTATTTAACAGAACAAAAGGGTAAAGCTGGTTTCATTTTCATGAAATATTGCATGTTAGATATTCGCCATAATGAAATGCTATGTTTTTTGTAGGTACTTAGAGTTGATTTTATTTTATTGTCATATTAACTCAGTAAGAAAATATTTATCATCTGTGACTTTTTATGCATCATTATCGAAGATTTTATTGATAAAGATCATATAAAATTATAAATTTAAATTAATGTAATATTATAAATGATAAATATCCTATTGGTATACTTTATTTGAACTGTATGCTTTTAGCAATTGCTTAAATAATATAGCTGTTTAATAATTTTAGTTATTTATTGAAAATTTGAATCTCTTTTCAATTTTTATTTTTTAAAACAGCGATATATTAGATATTCACTTTTAATTCCACTTAAGAATAACCAAGATTTGCAAAACAATTGCTGTTTAATATATTAAATATAACATATGTTTTTGTCATTTGCTTACTTTGATTTTTATTGAAAATTGTCTAGCAATAATATTTATTACACTCAAATTTTTTTTTAAAGGATGTGTAGTTTCCCTGTCCTAATCACAAGGGTTTCATAAAAATAATTATAACTCTCTATTGTGTGTATGTAATCATGTATAGAGGCTGGGATCGAAAAAGCTATAATGCTAGAAATGACATGAATATTTCTTTATTCATTTGTCTATTACATAAAATAGAGTAAATTCATTTCTTAAGATTATTTCTTTTTATATCTGAATTATTTTTACCAATTGGCATATGTGCGATATGTTACCTGCAACCGTATAAATAGATTTTTTTTTGTCACAAAGTATCAAGAAAAATATTTAAAAATAATGCAATTTATCAGATATTAGCTCATCAAAGTTAAAATTAAAAATGCTTCGCTAAGCGAATACTAGTAATTCTGATAAGAAAAATTAACCAGGCTGAGTGAGAATGTTTATACTGTCCATTCATTTATTCGAAAACTCTTCTCGCATTTGAGCATACGTCAAGATACGTCTATTCAATCAAAATAGGGGTAAAAAGAAATATAAAAGGAGGAGGTATTTATATTAACATTAGGGTGAAAGCGGATTATCGTGAACTTGGGAGGTGAAAAAACTGTTGATAGCGTATGATGTTGTTGGAAAAAGTACTAATTCACGATAAAATACAATTTTTATCTGCTATAAGGGTCAAAACCTCAAATTATGATGAATAAATGGGAGATTTCTCTTCTTAAATTTCGTTAATTCACTTCTTACAAAATAATTTTTTTTTTATTTTAAACACTTTTTTTGTTAATTTTTGAGAACGCTGAAATTTTTGATAAATTTTTGACATAAACAATAGTAGATAATTTCAGTCACATTTGATGATATTATATGCATTATTTTTCGTGGAATATTTCTGAAAGATTTTTGGCCACTTGAACTTATCATATAAGGAATCAATATGCAATTCTCAGCTAAAATAAAATAGTTCGATAAGAAACGACACGACACATGTGGGGAGAAACTGAATGAAAAAGTATCTAATAGAACGGAAATTAATAATTCCGAAAATGTGCCCATCTTTTCGCATCTCACCCTTTAGCGAATTAGAATTGTTGAAATGTTTAGATACTGAAACGAACGGTGTATATTTATATATTTATTTTCTCTTCTTTTACACGTTTTAAAATGCAATATTTTAGGTTTATTAAACTTCTAACTAAATTTTTATCTTTATTCATTGATATTTATTTTTGAATAATGTATGTTTAATAAATCAATCAAATACATAAAACTTTGACGCTAATAAATACTATTTATTAATATTACACATCAATTTACTTAAAATTAACTGCCTTAGCATTTTATATGAATAAATCCAAGATAAAATATAATCATCACCAAATTGTGACAGTTCTTACTGTCGATTGCTGCAGTAAGGTTGTTTAGATCTTAAAGTAAATGTATTATTTTTTATTTTGAAATTTACTTATTAATTATTAATAATTGCTTTGTGTCCCCGGTTGTTTGTTGGAATATATGTTTTGTTTGATTTTATTATTAAGGAATTTAATATTTTTTTCATTTAATTTGATATTTATAGTTCTCTGATCAACATAATTCAAATGTCAAATTGTTATATATATTTAAGTTGGGGTATTTTTTTTATTGTTTTAGATTTGTTTTATTTATTGTATCCATGAAATTGTTTAATGGAGTTAAATCAGATAAATGAATTAGCATGCAAATGTACTTATTCTTATCAGCATTGCCGTGTATATGCATAAAATTCATCAATTAATCATGTGCTATCAATTTTAATGGACCAAATTTTAACTTCATTATATAATTTATTTACATAATTTATAGCATCATTCAAGATTTAGAAAGTCCATATTTAGGATTTCAACTTTTTATTTATTTATACCGCATTGTTTCCGTTGATATATTATATAGTTTCTATTTTTATTTTCTTAAAGATCACATCTGTTAAAATTTATTACCAGGGCTGAATTTACCAGCTGCACTATGATTATATCACAAAATTCGCTATTGTCATTCTGAAAAGTCATAATGAACATTATTTCCTGCAGATATAAGTTTTATCATTATGAGTAAGTATTATTATTATGTAGCTCATATTATGAGTATTATTATGTAGCTCATATCATGAGTATTATTATGTAGCTCATATTTTAAGGATGAATGAAAGCTATTAACGTTACCTTTAGGAACTATTATATGTTTTACTAATATATTAAGTAAGAAAATTACAGTTAATTCAGTTTGAAATTAAATTTAGGGATAAGTAAAATCTTATATAGGAAATTATGCCTTTAAATCAATGTAAATTTATATATTATGCTTAATTAAGAATTTATTATTTTTGTCTTTTATAATGTTACATTTATATTTTGGATCATTGATACTTTTCGAATATTTTTCATATACATGAATACTTATTTGAACTATTAAATCATATTTCAACAGCATGATAATGAATTTTTCATGTGTCTATAATTTTAAAAATAACAAAATGAAGAAAATCTTTAATAATTTGTAAAATTTTGCAATTTGAATTTTTTAAAATTTATTTTTACAGATTTAAAAATATTACAACCGAATTAATCAGATTTGTAAATAGTCTTTAATAAATACAAATAATCCTTCTTTCAATTTTTAATTCCCTGCGAAGGAAACATATAACAGATTGCTGCAGAAGTGCGAATCAGTAGTATTTGAAAATGCTAAAATGGAAAAAAGAAATTTTGTATATTTTTAATGATGTACAGGTGCAAATTGTTCTAAATAGAAACTCTATATTTGAATCTTGTAATATAATGCCTGAAATGATTTATTTTATTTTATTAACTTTGCGAAATGGATTTTTTTGCCAATTTTGCTTTATTTTTGATTTGTAACAAACATTATATTTTGAATTTCAGTAGCAAGGCATTTTGCATTATAAACTAGTATTTTGAAACCGACCGACATCAACAAAATAATGTCATAAAGAAGAAAGAAGCATTCATCGGCAATTATGCAATGTTGTGCTTCCATATCAGAGTTCATTAACCATTTAGAATTTAATATGAAATATGATAGAAATAACTTCTATTCATTACGAAGTTAATTTTATATTGTGTAAATCGTTTGCTTTGAGATATCATTTTACTAAAAATTATCATAAGTTAAATTTACATTTTGGAGAATTAATAATTAAACATTTTGATACATTTCATGAAAGGAAAGTTGCTAAAGATAAGTTGCTGTTTCAACATATTACTAAGAATCACATTCAATATTTATTAGCTGCAATGAAATTCTAAATTTGGTTCCAAAATTCTAATCTATATTTGATTTGAGAATGTTTGAATTCCTATTGGAATAAAATGTAATCACAGAAGACAAATTAAATTCAAATTAAATATTAAAAACCTTTAAAAGTCTTTTAGATTTAAGTTTAACATCAGTAATAATATTTAAAATTGTTAAAACTTCTGTTGTTGAAAACTGTTAAAGCATTAGTTGTATTAAATCATTCAATCTGCAATGAAAAATCTATAGAATTTTAAGCATTTCAACTCATCTTCTAGCCATTTAACGTTAGTTAATATTGTCAGACTATATGCTAATTCATGACAAAGCTGAAATACCGTGCTTTGCACATCAAAGTTATGTAATAATTTGTTAAATATTGAATTTCATTATATTTGATTAAATCCAGATATTAATTCGAAAGCCTTTCGATATACCACTTAACAATAATAGTAAATATAATTTGAAATTTGCTTTAAATTTCTCACAGTGTAACCTTTTAAAGCAATATGCTAAATATATTTTGAAATCATTGAATCTAATTGAATCGCACATACAGCTAAACATTCGATGCCATAAAGCTAATTGGAACAGTACTGTGTGTCTCAAATGATTTCAGAATGTTTGTCAACCTGGTATTGTGATTAGGTAATAATCAAATTCTAGTTCTGGCTCTGCCTTTCGTGCAAATGCTATTAGGATACGTGTCATCCAGCTGATGTCCTATCGGAAATATGTTTATTAAAGAATCATATGATCTATGATAAATGTTATTGGTTAATATTACATTTTTAACATGGATATAAATAAAGTCATTCCCTGCATCTCAAATAATTTATTTCTTTGATGGCATGTCGCAGTTAATGCAATAATGTGATTCATTATTCGTTTTATTCATTGATGAAAACAAAGTTTAATTAATTTATTTTAAAAATGTGAAGAGTTATTATTGTTTATATATATATTAGTTTATGATGTATTTATTATTTCGTTTCATTTTGTTTAATTAGATCAAATTTCTGGATCTATTTCATTTGATACATTATAGAAAATTGTCCCTTTCTATTCAAGAAATTTGATGCTTTATAATTTTGGAAAGAGATACTCGTAATAACATATTTAATCATTGTTTGGTATAATTTATAAACAAATTTTTATGTTACTCTTTGAATTAAAAAACGACAATCAGCATTTGCCAAGCAACTTATTTTTCTTTATTCTTGTATTATTTTATATTCTTCACGTTATATTTTCTTTATTTCAATTGATGTAAAATACCTCTTTATATGGACTGTAAATAATTTTTTAAATTATAATTTGTTTCATAAAAATACATATAATATTACAAACCCCCAGAATAAACTAAATATAATAAAAATAATATTTCATTTGAGAATTCAAACATAGATTCTTTACTACAATATATATAAAAGTACATATTAATTAAACTTAATGAAAATAAGACGATCATTTCATTTAAATTGATAACTTTGAAATTAATATTTTTTCTAAATTTTATTATCTTCTCATTTTTACGGATAAATCATAAAAAAATTAAAATAAAAAATTATACTTTGATTTTGCAGAAAGAAAATAAAATTAAAATTTATGGCATTCAATTTCGCTTGCTGAAATGTTTTGACATTTTTTACTCTATCATTTTTTTGTCCAATTCCGATGTTTCTAATAGCATGTGAATAACATAATTTAATTTCATTTATGATAACGGTTACTTTCAGATTCATATTACTCTGATTAATAGTTAAATGCAGTATTTATACACCCACGCATACGCACATGCATATAGTATTCATTAAAAAAAATCTGAAAAAAAAGTTTCTTTTGTCTTTCCTCTGTGTTCCACTATTTGCTATTCACACATTCTTTGATATCATGAAAATTTGTATCTATATTGCATGTCATGTGCTAAAGAATAAACTTTATTAGTTTTTTTTTTATTTTTAACTTGTTATAAATAAATAACAACATATAGGAATAAAAAGCAACAATAATCTTGTTAAGTTTTGAGAATTATTTTTATCACTTTTAAAGTAATCGATATATATATGGCAAAGCCCAATGTGATAAAAATCCCCGACCTTTTGCAAAAAATTTCATATTTTTTGAAGCGATATTTTGGGAGACAATTAGATCTGGGATCTTTAATATTAGGTATATGGAGCAGAAAAAGACTAAGGATCACCCTTAAAGGTAATTGACAAATTGAATACTCACACGATACGCAACACATTTACTCAAGATTTAATTCGAAGTTTTCAAGGGCGCAAATATAATCTTTTTCACGCTATCACGTTGCTACAGCATATACGTTCACTGAATAATTTCTATTATTCGAAACAGAACACGAGATCATATAAAATCATATTTGTTATTGCTTGCGAAAAATTCAGATTCACCTTCAATTCGAAGAATTTTGAAAACTGAGATATGTGGTGCTAGTTGTCTAGCATCGATTTTTAAAATCGTTGCTGGTTGTCACACTGTCAAAGACATGAAATGTAAATTTAATATGTTTTCTTGAGCAACATATTAACACTTTGAAGAAATATTTATTGTGAAATTGAATATATCAAGTGGTTCGATGTTCAAGTCTCACGGTAAAGATGCGAATGCAACAAATATTCGTAATGTTTCTGATGCCTTAAAACGGTTGGAGCAAATGCTTTTTTTTAACTTTTTTATTCTGTTTTTACACAATACCGGCCTCACAAGACTCGATATTGACAGTGAGTATTTGCATACAGACATAATGCATAAGAGCGGTACTGACTGACTGAATAATTTCTTATTGACACCTTATAAATTGACAGACAAATTATGTGGCTTGATATTGAGAACCTGTGAAGAAAAATTATAGCAAAGTTAAAATAAAAAGCTTAGATCAGATGATGGAGAAAAATAATGAGTCAGATCATCCTAGAATACTTCAGTAAATTGAAAATGGCAGTGACGACTGAGGTGACATCTTTCTATAATATCTCAAAGCGTAGACGTAAATTTTGTTACACTCTGAAATATCAGAAGGATTAAATAATACAATGCGGTATTTCAGTTATTCTTTTAAGATTTTTTCATAATTATTTAATATGAAATTAGGAACTGGTTTAAGATATTAATGTGATTTTTAAATTTGATAGCTTAAATATATTTAAAATTCAAAAGTGAGTCAAACAAATATATTCCCTAAAAGGTATATTTGTTTGACTAAAAGATATATTTGTTATATTCCCTAAAAGATATATATATATATATATATATATATATATATATATATATATATATATATATATATATATATATATATATATATATATATATATATATATATATATATATATATATATGTATATATATATATATATATATATATATATATATATATATATATATATATATATATATATATATATATATATATACATATATATATATATATATATATATATATATATATATATATATATATATATATATATATATATATATATATATATATATATTGAACAATACCAAAAGTCATAAACATAAAATAATTGATTAATATTTAATATGTAATGTATAAGTGCGGACTGTTCTTTTTCATTTGAAAAAAAGTAATGTATTATTAGGTTTATGTACAAACATTTTTATATCGCTATTTAAAATATGATAATTTCAAAATGTATAGATGTATGATTTGAAAATGTGTGCATGAAAATCTACAAATATAAATTATTTTTATTCCATAAACGTAAAAGCGTTGACAATAGGTTGTTAGCTAATACACGAAGAATATATAATCATTATTAAAATGAAAAGAAATAAAAAGATTTCCCTTATCTAATTATCGCTTCCTTTTGCACACAATATTCAAATGATATTTGAATTCAATTTTAATAAAAATACTTTTTCGATGTGCACTTTTACTTCTAGCGTACCTATCCCAATAATTGCTTTGAAAACACATAAAAAATGTATCATCTTTCTTTTAAAGAAATTTGTTTTCATTTATAGGAAAATGTTTACGCATTTCTTACAAATTTTCGATTAAATCACAACAATGTTGACAGGTGAATTCATTATTCTCTTAACATTTGTAAGCAATGTTTCCACACGCACACCCAATATCATTTGACAGGTGATATAAATTTTCATGTTTTTCTTTTGATAATTATTCTTCTCACCATAAGCGAAATAATAGACAAATCAATAAAATCAGCTTTTGAATAAACATTTTTTTTTTATCCAAACATCTTTTTACTATGTTATTTACAAGAGCTGGAGAAATTATTTTTCTCACAATTATAGATAAAAGAAGAAATAAATCACATTTGCATAACATTAACTAAAACAAACGGTAAGAAATGGTAGGAATAATGTATATCTGAAATTTATGGAAAATGAAACGTTGAATCATATTAAATAAGAGAAGGATAGCACTGAGTCAGGAAAAGTTTTTAAAATTCCTACAGGAGCTTTCTAATTTTTCAGAATAAATTTTTTAATTCATTTGATTGTCTCTACAAGAAAACAACTATGTATATATATATATATGTAGTTGCGTCTTTATCGGTTATGGTTAATCAATAAAGAACGAAATTCTTAATTGAAATTGGTATAAAGAATTACATTTACATATTGTACTTATTTTCTTATGCCATTCTACAATATTATTTTTCTAATTTCATTCATCCTTACAAGATAAAGCTTTTGTAAGATTCCTGGCCTTCACATTAGGAATATTTTTCTCGTGGAATAAATAAACAACGTATCAATGGTATTGTTCAAAACTAGAGCTCAAGCACATTCCGGATATTATAATGATCCAATACATTAATATGAAAGTGAATGCTTTTTCTCAGGGACTTCACTTTTCATAGATATATTATATGAAAAGTATTATAATGATTTATAAGATGAAAAGTATTTATAAAGATTGTGAAAGCTAAATTTATAAGAATATAGAATAAAGAATACAAAATCTCACAAGTGTAATATGGAAAATTCTCTTATGGTCAATAGATTTTATTTATTGATGATTTATTGATTATATACACTTAAAGGACTTTCTTTGGTAACATTTCAACTGACACAACATTTTGATTTTCTGAAATTTCGATATTTAAAAAGAATGTATCGAATTTATAATAATATAAATATTGAAAAATTTAAAAAAAAAACAGATTGATATAATTATATATTTTGATGAACTCCAAACTTTTCTAATAAATGGATAATACGGCATCTAAATTTTTCCAAGTGCAAAATATCCATCAAACTAGGAGCTTAAAATGTTATTATCAACACATTTCTGCTTTCTTTATTAAAATTCTATTATCTTTTGTCACGCATTTCTTAAATATTTTGACATTTCTGACAATTATTTTGAAGAATCGGAATACTCATTTTTCATAAATTATTTATTGTTTACTTCAAAAAGAAAAAAGCTGCTTGAAGAAATTTGCTGAAATATAATATTCAAAATTTAAGCACATTTCTTAGTGATAGTTGAAGATGTAACATAATATTATCTCGTTTGAAAAAAAAATTACTTACATTTGTACATTGATGGGCATTATTTTGATTTTGAAACTAGAACAAGAAAATCGGATAACAATTTCTGCTTGTATTCTAGAAAAAAAAATAATGAAAGTGGCTTTTAGTCTATATTGAAGAAGAGCTTTTCAAGGGAATAATGAATAAAATGAAATTCTTTTCAAAAGAAATCAAGTTTCTTGTCTTGTTGACATGTAAATTGTTTTTCTTGGAAAGTGAAACCAATCACAATGCTATGATTTATAGATGAAATATAGATTCTGGACAGCCCAATATATCAATGTCCATCTAGATCGGTTTCAAACTAGCTATTGAACAAAAATTGGCGCGTTTTCCTAACCATAAGACAGAACGAAAGTGGATATCCACACATTTCTATCTGGTTAGATTAAATTCGGTTATGATAAGAGAATGTTTGACAAAAATATTAAAGCAATAAGTTATCAACTGATATAGATATATAGATATTGTGATCTATAATATCCTAAAGTTATATATTGTTACTGAAAATAATATGTACTCATGATATGATTACAATTTTTCCAACATTAATATCGAGCAAAACTTAAAAGAAAAATAAAAAAAATATGAAATAAAAATAATAATTTTGAAGTGATCTAAAAAATATGGAAACCAGGCATATTGATTAAATATAAAATTAAAATGATTTTTATTTCTTGTTCAAGGTCTATATACATTTAAATAAATTCAGTTTGATATAGAAGAACAGTAAGATATTTAAAGGAAAAGTTTTGATTAAAAGATCTAACTCTTAGTTATGACTTCTCTTAGTTATGAAATTGGAATATATTAATAAATTTGCGCTATTATCCCATGGGAAATTAGATAATCGTACTAATAACAAAATAGAAATGGAATAGTAGTAGACAGATCATATATGATGGATGAAATACATTTCTTAGCATGTAATGTGACGAATTAATATACATTGCCAGTAAATTTCAAACATTTTGTGAGTAGGTTATGAATATGGATGTGAAGTCTCCAGAAAATTAAGATAGAATTACTAGTGTTGTCAATAATATAGAGATTGAGCGATTGTTTTAGAGATTAATCGATTGATTTGCGAAATTTGATGTAAAATATTGGTTCACATGTAAAATGAAATTGTTATACTTTTTATCAAGAGAATTCTAGTATAAAAAGAATTTATTTCACAATGACTATCAAGTAAGTGAATTAATTTATATAATAATCATAATGAATCAAATAATGGAAAGGTCAAGTTCATCATTTAAAACAGCGGATAAAATTATCATATAAATCCTAAATAAAGTGTATATGGTAAATCAGATATAATACAAAACAGACAAAGTATTCTGAGATTTAGTCAATCTGTAATAAGCTCTGATTATTTCTTAGAATGTTCTTTTCTCTAGGTATTTAGCCTTTCAGCTTTCAAACAAGTAATACAATATAAAATTTTAAATAGAGATGAAATAAAAATATGTGGAAGATATTATTTACCAAAAAACGAAAAGAAAGAACATTGATGACGAATCAGAATCAGTTTTAGTGTTAAATTGAATTTTTAGAAATTATTGCAAAAAATAAATACTTATTCACTTTGAATTCAGAATTTAGCAAATTTTCAATAATGGGACTGATTGATTATTACATCAAGCATTGTTAAAATAAAATGATTTAATAATAAATTATTTGCAACAATAAATACAATACAATTAAGAAATTATGCTATAGTTCATGATATAAAAATATTAATTTTTTTACTTTTTAGTGCTTTAATGAAATCGTGTGTGTGTGTGTATTTTAATTTTTATGTTCCTCACATACATATGTACAAGAAAATTAAATTAAAAAATTAGGTTATTTTATTCATCGTCATGTAATTTTATATCATTCATTTTAGCTAATTTCCATTTCGATTTTTTTTTATATTGTTCTACAGTATGCACATCCAAATTTATATAGTAACTACATTTGTAAAGCATTTATCTCTAGAAACTTTAATGTCCTGAAGTTAAGAGCATTAGAAAGTAATTAGGGGTCTCATTAGTTGCGTCAGTGGTTGCACCACCAATAAGGAGAGTTTATGAACTTCTCAACGGGGTTATAACAAATTTTGAATAGCAGACATTATTCAGAGGTAGACGTGTTATAAATAATGACATCATCCAAAATATTTATTTTCTTGGCTTTCTATTAAAAAGTTATTCGATAATGAACTTCTTTAAATGCTGTTCCCATAATTTGTTTTTTCACTTATGTTTAAAAACGCTTTACTCTTGAATACCAAATTTTAATTAATTTTTAATTAAATTAATGAATTAAATTAAATTAATTAATTATTAAGTTAATTAATTTTAATTAATTTTTCAGTTTCAAAAATTCGAACTTCATATTTTTTCCTACAAATTTTTATTACGAGAATAATTTTTTAATATCTTTTCATCCATTTTTCTTGTTATTTTTACCTTATTCTATGCTCACTAAAAAAAGAAACTTACCAATAAGCAAATAAATTATACATTTTAGAGCAAGCATTGAAGTAACATTTAATATGCAGAAATAGTTATAAATCTCAATCAGCCACATTATAACCACAAGCCATCATTGATAATAAGCTACATTCCTGCACTGTCATCATATTTTCTACAACAGCTTAAAATAGTTTGTGCAGTTGCCAATTAGGATCAAGAGCTGCAATTACTTACTAAATCATAGACGGCTAATTGGTGCCATTATATCCAATATCCTGCGACTTAATTATTTGATCACTGTGCAAGTAGTTGCGTTCAACTAATAACAACATTTAAATTTTGGAATTTCTGCACGTAAGTGATTCTTTTTACAATTAAGATGCCTAGAAAGTTTATTTTCTCCGTGAAATGAAATGTTTAATGCTTACAAACTATTACCTCTAAGAAAAGTTTTGCAGGATTAGATGGTTAGCTGTATTTAGAATCGTGCAAACATTTTTAACAAGCGTATTATCTTGAATTTTTTTTCAGAAACTGATACCTGAAATATTCATAAGAATATTCGCATAACTTACTTTCGAGTAAATTTATTGATTGAAATACATTTGGATGAATAAAATTTTAGATTTTATGAAATTTTTAGTTTTAGGCAGAAAAAAATATCTCTCATATGAATTTAAGAAATTCTTGAATGTTTTATTTTTCTTATCTGAGGTTTTCAGATAAGTTATAACTCTTGTAACTTACTAAATTAACTGGGTGACCATATGGAACTTTTAAGCAAGTAAAAATCTTTAAACTATTCCAATCTGAAAATTACTTTATAAATTTCTGATCTATCTTTCAAACGCTGATGCAATTTCATCAAAAATGATTTAAAAATAAATCATATATAGTATTTTACAAGCTGAGAATTAAATATTCATCAATCGAATGAAAGTAACAAAAACACTCATGAATTCCTCCTGATAAAACTTTTTTTATATATTAATCACAAATTCTTTAAATAAACCTTATTTGATGTAATCTTTTTCTGTGAAATGAAAAAAAAAACTTTCAGTTGAACAGGGATATGAATTATGACTGTCATTTTGAATAGAATTTTTGTATCGATTATTCATTGTAAAAGGGATGAATATGAGATCTAGGCACGCGAATCAGGTTCTTATTCTATTTTATATCTTCATAATAAAGTTATAAATAATATTGGTATTTATCAGACCATTTTCTTTATTTTTTATTTAAGTTTTACTGAATTTTTTTTTATTTAAGTTTTACCGGACTTTTTTTATTTAAGTTTTACTGATTTTTTTCATTTATTTTTTTATTTAAGTTTTACTTACTTTTTATTTAAGTTTTACTGATTTTCAAGTGAACAAAGTGAAACAATAAGAACTGAAAAATTCTATAAAAAATTGAAAAAGAAAAACAAATATTGTAAAGATTATTAAAATTTGAAATCAGTATACAAGCCTGAATAGGCACATTATTTTAAATTTATTCCATTAGCGATTTCAAATTATGCATTTTGTAAAATGATAACATTGTTAATCCAAATTAACCAATTTAGTAAGAAGCAACTTGAAATAGAATCCACATGTATGCATATTAGAGATATCTTAATAAGTTTTTTAAGTCTGTGCAAAATATTTGCTTTTTTTAAAATTAATTTTGTTAAACCTGATGAGGGTACCTGTCATAGTGAATTTATAACAGAAATTGTACTGCATTTCATCTGAGCAAAGTAAAAAAATAAGAATTTGTAAATTTGATAAATAATCGCAAAAAGAAAACAAGATTGAGAAGATTATTAAAATGTGAAATAAGTATACAAGCTGAGTATATACACTATTTTAAATTTATTTCATTAGCGATTTCAAGTTATATATCCTGTAAATTAATAAAACCCTTTATCCAAATTAATAAATTTAATAAGAAGCGACTAGATCTTGAATCCACAAGTATAAATATTAGATACGTCTTATTCAGTTTTTATAAACATATGCAAAATAGTTGCTTGAGAAATTTGTGAATCGGTTGAAATTTCTGTACAGTAGCTATCATTTTCTATCAAAAACTCCTCGAAGAATATTTAGAAGAATAATTAACCTTTAACTTGAGCTAACTTGGCAATTTAGATATGTCTCATATCTCAAAGATTTATGATTGGAAGACATGTATGTTCAATTAATCACCGCAAGGTAAGGAAATCCAATGTTCTAAAAAGCATTAAAAGTGTCTTTTAATAGATCTATCCAACTGCTTAATTTATTATCAGCCAAATGTGTCGACTTAAGCAATATATCAATATTTTTGTTTATTAACCATCTGAAAACCGATCGAATGTGTTTAAAATGCTTTGAACACTTCACATTTCAGAAGTGATAAAGTGTCTGCCACTTTTAACATAAATGTTCTTAATCTTATAAAGTCCCCGTCTTTATCCGAAACACTCAGACGTTTTATCTAAATATTAAATTCGGACAACGACCTTGGGTTGATGCCAGAAAGTTAAGAAATTTAAATTACAGGACTATTTAGTTTCGTTAAATAACAGTTCCTTTTAGAGTGTGCTTTCTCATTCTGAATAATTGAAATATACTGAATTAGAGTGAGTGAGAGAGAGAGAGAGAGAGAGAGAGAGAGAGATGGTATTTCAATGTTCATTTAAAGGGCTAATTTGCAGCGGAAGAGTTTGAAATCCAAATCCGTAAGCAGATCTTAATGGAGAAGGAAACTTTGAAATCGTGGATTGAAATTAAATATTTAAGTTAATTTTCTTAATATATACTTTGGTATTCCATTGGCAGCACCTTGGTAACAGTTTGTTTGTTTGGTTATCATGAAAGAGATAAAGAGATCGTCGGAAAAGAAAACATTTTGTTACTATCTTTAAACATTTGGAAAAACTTCTTAGCATTTAAATAGTTGAGATTTTCATTTATTGTAAGACATTTTCAAATCAATTTCTATTTTACAAGAGTGGTATTCATAAAGATTTAAAAAGATTATATTGTGTTAATCAAAATAGCAAATACTTTTTAAAAAAAAATGCGGAATGAAATAAGAAAGATGCAAAATAAATAATTAAACAAACGAAAATATTCAAAATTTTCCATAGAAAATATTTAGAGTATGTATAAAAAAGGCAATTTATGTATGTAAAAGTGATTATGTCGTATATGAGCATCCTGAGATGACCAATTTTCGATAATTCTATCACACTAAGGGGTGAGAAGTGGAAGGATGTATGCATTTCTGGAATTTTCTTAATCGTTAATTGTAAGCATCTCCTTTTATCTTTCCTCTCATCCCTATTTTGTCAAATCAAATCCATCGTAGCACATGCGCAAAAGCGCGATGGGTTGTAGAATCCATTGGAAAACAATATATTTTAATAGCTTTAAATTATGTTTGATGATGAGAGAAAGATACTTGCAGCGAATATGAAAATTTAAATAATATTTAATTGTTAAGAATCCTTCGACTAACTTCCCTAGTCAATAATAATGCCAATAAAATTCAGTAGAAGTTTTGGAAAATATATTTTTCCATATCCTACATGCATAAAGTTAGAAATATATATTATCGATCTAACACAATACTTTTACTTACCGAGAATTCAGAATAATATTTTGTAAAAGCATTCGTGCTCTTTGGAAACATATATATTTACCAAAATGATAGAAATACTTGACTTTGAACAAACTTTCCTGGAAAAGATGAAGAAAAAGCTTTAGTTATAAAATATTTCTTTTAACTTAGGAAAGAATGTAAATGGAATTCTGTATGTTAAGAAACTTTTTTAAGATACAGGATTATTGAAACTATCTTTTCAATAATTATTTTGCAAGAAAATATAAATATAAGCAAAAATTATGAAACAATAAGAATGTTTTTTGGCTTTAAAAGGATCTTGAATAAAATTTAGAAAACTCAATGATAATTAAATGATAAGATATTTCAATTTTTTATGCATTTGTGCTGTATTAACTATATAAAAGATTACGTCAACTATTATGATATTTTGTTCACTGATTTGTTGGTGTGAGTATTTTAGGAATGACTCGATATATTTCATTGACTCACAATGAATTCTTTTAAAAATGTTATACAAATATTTGATTGAGTAGAAACTATAGATAAGGATAGTTTACTAAATTGTAGCAACTTGTAATATGTTATAAATTAGCGATAGTAATAATAGCAATTTAATATGTAATAAATTATAGTAACGATTAATCTAGCGTTTCTCAACCTTTCAGTATTCGTGGCCCAGTTTTCAATCATATTTCTCATCGCGCCATCCAGCTTACAATAAAATGTATACAGCAATAATGTATATTGAGTATTTTGGATTATGTTTTTAAATTATTTTTAACTAACTGATAAAACAAGAGTAAAAACGAGCCAACGTTGGCGAGAAACCATATCTTGCATTTTGGACAAGCGGACGGTGAACAGATAAAGCGATAAAAGCAGAAAAAATTTAAATATTATATTTGAAATGAAAGCCAAACAGGGAGATAACGTAAAAGAATATGAATGTAGGAAAATTCATAAATGAATGTTGGTCTTGGCGGCTGAGCTAAATTTAGAAATTGGGAATACATTTTTTCGAATAATAAAAGAAATAAAACAGAAGCATGGCAAAACAAAAGTGAAAAAAATAAGCAATATTTGTGGAAGGGAATCCACACGACCGATGCTGTCTCGAGCATGCGCGGAGCAAATGTTTTCTCATAGGAAGAAGGAAAATGTTCGATAACTCAAGTTTCAATTACAGCCAGTCTCATTCGATTCGATCCTTTTTTTACTATCGAATCTATCGTGAATGTGTATGTTATATATGTTTTCGTGTTAATTGCATTTCACCATATTAAATATTCAAGGCAGCAGATTTATGCAGACTCATGAATAAATTTTTAAGCGGAAGTAAGCAAGAATTAGACGATAGTCAAGCATCAACAAGTACACAGACGAGCGGAGTTCGAAAATAAAATCAAGGAAATATTCTGAAGAATACTTACATTTTGGGTTTACCAGTACTAAAGTAAATGAAGAAGAAAGGCTCTTCTGTGTATCATTTGCTCAAAAATGTTAGCCGCAGATAGCCTGAAACCTAATAAACGACATTTGGTAACGCTTCATAGTGAGTACGTCAACAAACCCAGAGAATTCTTCGAATAAAAATTAAAATCCTATAAAAAGCAAAAATCATTTTTTAAAGAAATTTTGTTTATGAATAAAAAAGCTTTAATTGCATATTACAAAGTCCATATCAAAAAGCCAGATGTAAAAAACCTTACACCATTGGTGAAGAGCTTATTTTGCCAGCAGCAATTAATATTGTAGAAACTATGTTTGGAGATAATTTTTCAAAACAATTGCAGTCCATACCTCTTCCAAATGATACTGTTGCTCGTCGAATTGGTGATATAGCTGAAGACGTACAGTGTCAGCTTTTCTCGAAGTTGCGTGACAAATCGTTTTCAATACAGTTTGACGAAGTAACAGATAGTAATAAAGATTCTCATTTAATTCCTATGTTCGAAATTGTGATAATAAGTCAGTAGTAGAAGAACTACTTTTCTGCAAACCAATAGACCTCAAAACATCAGCGCTCGCATTATTTGCTATTTTAAATGATTTTATGAATGGGGCAAACATAGAATGGAAAAATTGCGTCGGAATATGCACCGATGGTGCTCGTTCAATGTGCGGAAGATTCCAAGGTATACAAGCACTTGTAAAACAAAAATCGCCTCAGTGCACACATTGCATGATCCACAGAGAAGCTTTGGCTTCGAAAGAAATGAGTCCTGGTTTGAATATTGTGTTAACTATATTAACCGTAGTAAATTATATAAAAATGAGACCCCTGAGATCAAGAATATTTTCCGCATCTTGTAAAGACATGGGTTCAGTACATTCAGCGTTACTGTTTTATTGGGAGGCAAGATGGTCATCACGTGGGAATTTTTTGCTTTATGAATTTGTTAAAAGAAGAAATTGCCTTTTTCTTAGAAGAAGAAAACAGACAGGAAGCCGAGAATTTTCGCGATGGTTTATTTGTGATGAAATTGAGGTACTTGGTCGACACATTCGAGAAATTAAATAACTTGAATCTTCTAAGAAATTCCAAGGAGCGATTACACATAAGTACGAGTGATAAAGTTAATGATTTTTGTAGAAAATTGAAATTGTGGAGCAGAAATTTAAAGCAAAAAACCTAATAATGTTTGCAAATGTGGATGATTGTACTAAAACTTATAAGGCTGAAGAAAAACATGTAAAAGTTGTTTTGTAACCATTGAAAATCATTTATCCATGCTGGCAAATAATTTTAAGAAGTATTTTCATGCTAACGACAAACTGATAGCAAGTTACGAGTGGATTAGGGATCCATTTCATACGACTTCCGAAGGACTCTCCATTGATGAGGAAGAAAAATTCATAGACTTCACAACAAGTGGTGAAACTAAAAGACAGTTTAGTAATAAATCACTATTTGAATTTTGGGTAGGAGTAAGGATGATTTTTCTGCACTACAAACAAGGACATTTCACATTCTATTACCATTTAACATCCTACCTTTCTGAAACTGGATTTTCTGCTGTGGATTCTTTGAAGACAAAATATAGAAACATGACTAAGAGTGGTTATTTCTAATACTAAGCCTTCCTTCGAAAAACTTTGCTCTGCCACACAGGCCCAAGGAAGTCACTAATAATTATTAAATTTGTTTTTAATTTAGTATGTTTTGATTAAGTAAGTTATAATTTAGTAAGTTGTTTTACTTTAATAATTTATTAAATATATCGAAATGTATTTTGTTTTCTATGTGTATGTGTGCTTTCCTTTCAGTCAGTTAATCAATTTTTTTAAATAATATTTTCTCTTTGATATTATCGGGCCCCCCTTCTAGTGTGCTCGCGCCCCCCTAGGGGGGCTCGCCCAACAGGTTGAGAATCGCTGGATTAATCTAATAATTCAAGAGGCCGCGGTGTCCTGGTGGTAAGGTCTGGGCTTGTGAGCCGTACGGTTTCAGGTTCGAGACCCGATTCCACGAAGAACCGTCGTGTAAGTGGTCTGTGGAACGTTAATTCCGTCATGCCACACGTCCTCCCACTGGCGTGTTGTGGCGTGGAGAGGGGGGTGCCAGCTCAGGTGTCGTCCTCGTCATCTGACCGCGGTTCAAAATTATGAGGTCTGTCCCAAAATAGCCCTAGTATTGCTTTGCAACGAGACGTTAATATAACTAAACTAAACTAATCCAGTAATTCTCAATCAAGTATAAGGAAGTTATGAAATGAATTTGAAATGATAATTAGTTAAAATAATTCACCAAACTCCGAAATGCAAAAAATATGACTACGTTTTGAATAAGATTGCAATATAAACTATAAATGAAAGCTTTAAATTGAAAAAAAAAAAAACTTTTAAATCATCATTCCGCCTTAAAATGCTGTTGCTTTTTTTTAAATAGTAGAATAATAAAATCCCCATATCAATATTTAGAGCCAAAAATAAGATAAAACTTCAGTTAAATGTTATTTTAAAATCCAAAATTATATTTACTATAACATAAATTTACTATAACATTTTTAGCAAATTTTTTTCTTAAAATGTAACTTTTTTTTTAAATTTTGAGAATATTTTTGTTGCATTTTATTATTATTGGCATAAAATCGAAACATTTTTCAAATTATTATGTTTCGTCAAATATTTATCTTTTACTATTAAAGCGAATGTCTGAAGTTCTTGCTTATATTTTCGAATAGGTTCTGATTTTATTCTATTTAGTGTTTGCGGATTTGTGTTATTGTCCTTTTGTGTCCAATCTTATAAAAAATGTATATTCTTGTTTTTTAACTTCCATTTTCTACCAGAATGTTTTGCACCAACTAATATTCTCTTAAACATGCTCACACTATACTAATTAATTGTACAATACCAGTTTTATGGCGGTATCAATATATTATGCAGTAATTGCTGCAGTGGAAAACTACAATCCACATGTATATATTCCCAATTATTAATCATTTCGCATAGCTTCTTTATATTAAGATAGTATTGTTACGAATCTGTAATGCTGCTTCCCAGCATAGTTGATTCCATCATCAGAAAGACCGTTTTACAGTCATCTGTATTGGACGGAGTCCGGGTGTCGAGTCGGAGGTCCCAGAGCTTTGCGACAAACTTGGTGACGAATTTGGCAATTTTGGCGCCAAAATAGATTATACCCGACACAGCGAGAATTTTCCCGACCCGTCCATTAGGAACCGAGATACGCCTCGAAGGTTCCTGATTGGTTGAGAGGCTTCCAGCCCCGCCTCCTGAGACCCATAAAATAATGCAGTCTGCAGCTGCCGAGTGGAGTAGTCCGAATCGACTGTGAAAAACAAGTATTCCAGAGATTAGCAGAGCAGCGATGGAGTCAAGCTAGTGCTGAACAAAGCTGTGCGCTACTGTCAGCAGTAGAGTCTTGTTGTGTGCTGCTGTGTGCACGTCTCGCGTCTGAAGATAATTGTCTTCTCTATGCTGTATATAGTTGTCGTCCTTGTGCTGTCCTGTGTTCCTTCGTGTAAATAAACGTCGTTGTTTTATTTTCTACTGCCGCCTGCTGATATCCACACCATATAACTTCCACTATCCAAACGAACCCCGGAAATTTCATAACAGTATCTAAGTACAAGTAGTAAAGTACAAGCTAAAGTAAGTTTTCTGATTAATGTGTAATATACTCAAGCAATCAACTTCTCTTCACTTCTTCAATTTTGAATAACACAGTTTCTCGCATCACTAGATCACCTGGAAGCTGCATAAACCGGATTATTTCTAGTATTCTTAGCAAGTTTTAAATACTACAATCGTATTCCAGTTTACTATTTTGGATCACTGGTTTTAATCGACAGTCAGATAGATACTGCAAACCATCATCTATCCTTGATGACAATGGCATCCCATGTGTGGACCTATTGGGTAATGGAAGTTTAATAACCAATTTTTTTTTTTTTTTTTTTTTTTTTTTTTTATCAAGAAGGCAAATTTGCTATACATCAAATGAGTTTAGGGCAGGTACAAAGAAAATAAATTTCTCCAAACTGAAGTCACTTTGATACAATTAACATTAATATTATTGGATATTTCGCAATTGCCTTCTCCAGAGGAGGGTCGCTCATTTGCTGTCACTAATGGTATGGACTGCTTATGCCTCAGGTGATGAATTCAATTGCGATGTTGTTTAGTTTTGTGTTAACAGACTGTCCCCTTAAGTCCAAATTGCAATCAAATACTATGGTTAGGCAATAATGTTTTGCCTTCCTAAATCCGATTTTATACTTTTTGTGCAGATGGTAAGTATTCCAAAAACTGAACTTGTAAATTTATGATAAGCAGTTTAGAATGAAGTCTTATTTGAGCTCGAAAATTTCTCTGAAATTAATCAATAGATTTAATTTGCAATTAATTAATAATTAATTAAAATTAATTCTTATTTTAGAAATTGTTGAAAACACTGATTTTGGAATGATATACTAATTTTAAAAGCATTGGGCCACGAATCTAATAAATCCTAAACAATTGCATTGATTTATTTAATCGAGTTTTAGCGTCGTAGAATTTTCATAAGAAATCTTTAATTTTTTTCCAGAATACAGGAGTTTTTTTTAAAAACTATTTTATGTATTATCAATTAATTATTATTATATGATCAAAATTCATTTTTAATCGGAAAGTAAAGTAATTCATTATAAATTGATAAATGCCAATTTCAATACTAATGAGACGCATTAAAATAAGCTCCTCATTAAGTTTCTAAATGAGAGTTTAATGCGTATAATTTTCGAAATTTATGCAAAGCTGAGAAATGAACTCTAATTTATTGTAACACAGATCTATCCGATCAAATTATTGGCGGCGATACGATAGCTTGGGTTAAAGGAATTGCTTAGAAAATGTTCTTACGAATCTCATTGGTAAAATGTATTTTCAAAACAAAGAGAAATTACAAATAAATTAAATAACTTCTGTCATGTTTACAAATTGGAAATATTAAATTATTTTATGTCATTAATCATTAAATCATAAATAAATTATACATATATTTTAAAATATTCTCAATATGTTTCAAAGATTTTTAAAGGAAAATATATTTTAACAAATTTAAAAAATGAAGGATATAGTATGCATCTGTTTGTTGGAGTTCTTCAGATCAGACCATTTAACTTAGAGCCACCTAATTTGATTCAATTTCTTTGTAGAAAATTTATCAAAATGTGAATTGCTATAACGTAAATAAAGATTATGTATAATTATTAATTTTAATTCGCAGGGATATCTAATTCTGGAATTTAAAAATCTTTCAAAACTCAGGCAATTAATACTTTTAGAGGACATATTTTTTTTTGTAATCAAAATAGGACCTACAGTATTAAATATTTTTTAATGAAAAAATTTTAAAACCTTGAAAACGATTGAGATCGTATCTAATTAAACATTATATAAAAAATACTAAGACATAAACTAAAATTAATTGAATATTTTACTAACGAATATAAAATTCTTTTTTTACTAAATATGAATTGAATCTCATTTTAAAAGGCTCCATACACATGACATGTGCACAGAGCTTTGATAATGTCACTATTGGGACTGTTTTTTTTTCAATTATAAAAATTGCTATTCCATTTCTAAGTTGTTAAAACTAATGTTACGCAATTACAATATAAATAAAAAAATGAAAGATATTCTACGTTATAAAAATTATCATTCAGAGGTTTGATATATCAAATATTATATTTCATTTTAAAATCTTATCAATATATTAAAAAGTTATTAAAAATATTTTTATCTGCAGATAACCGATTTAAATTGTTTTGAAAATGTCTGAATAAGCATTCCAGCTTTGAAATTTTTTTTTGGCATTTTAAATTTATTTGAGAAAATTTACACTTGATCTATTAATAAATATTAAAAAAATCTTAAAAACACATTGAAATTATATATATTTTACAGAATAAGAATTATACAACGAAATTGTGGCAAAAATTTCAAAACCAGATTTCAAAATTTATAACTTGTTTAAGATTTGTTTTTAATATTTTTTACTCAGTAATCAGCAGCATCTATTTTTACTCAGTAATCAGCAGCATCTATTTTTACTCAATAATCAGCACTTGTTTTTGCATGATTTCGATCAAGCAACATAATTAAGAACTGTATTTGAAGCTGTTTCTTTATAGATATAGAAACGATTATAATCTATCTTAATTATGTTTGCATGCCATTTTGAAATACTATGACGCATATTTTAGAGGAAGTTTCGTAAATTTTAGCTGCTAAGCTGACAAGGATGAAATGTGATTCTACTACTTTTGGTCATATAAGCGAAGTCAGGTCATATCGGAAATTTCTTTTGTTCAATTTTGATGCTAAGATAATGTTAATAATAAATATCAGGATTTATAATTTGAATCAATCCTAACTGAGAGTTTTCTTTTCTAACAATGCCCTTTATAACGTAAACTTCGCAAAAACGAAATTTAAGTGAATTAGAATATTTTTATGATATTTAAAAATACCTTATATAATCAAATTCAAAACCATATAAATATTCATCATGATTGCTCCTCGTCATCTCTTCTAAGATCTTGCGGTTCATTATTAAATATGGAATGAAAATGATATAATATCATAATTCTTGAAAGAAGAAGTTGAAACGTTTCTAGAATAGAGTTCATTTTAAAAATGAATTAAAATAGTAAAAACGAAAAGAAAAAGTACTGCACTTAATAATACATTATTCGGAGAAATGATAATCGAATTTATTATAAAGAAGATTTAAGAATTAAAATGAATTGATACTTTATAATTGATGACAATGGTCTGAAATTTTATATGAAATATAATATCTGAAAAATAATATCTCTCTAAATATAGAGATAATAAATCCTTTCTACAGGCAACATAATTCAAGGCATGATATTTTTTGTTTACTTTTTGCTTTAAGTGGTAATTTGCATAATTTCTTTTATCATGATGCAATACAAACACTTTTCTGAAACGTATATCGCTTGTACTTTTGTAATTTCTGTTATTTCACTAGCCTTTCTATGATAATTTCTGTTCTCAAGTAAGAATGTCTTAAGTCAGCTTTTTCAAGATCACAATGCTTTTTATTTAATCTTATTTGATAGATTTGAAAATGGCACGAATGAACACAAAGATAAATAATTTTGTTGAATGTTAAACGGTCAAATGTACGTACATGACATGGGAAGCGACGTAATCTGTTCATGATGGTTTATGAATATAATATACAAAACACAAGTAAATCTATTAACTGTTGAGATCATAATTTGATGCTTAAAGATATTTTGTTGAGAGAATAATGAATGTTATGGGTAGGAGAGTTGAATAATTGATACTAATCACAACCAAATGCAAATAAGGTGAACTGGTCACCAAAGGCTGTTAGCATTGTGTAAATAGAGGTACATATAAAAATATATAATAAAGTAACCTTTGATTTTGTATTAATCTAAATTAGTGTGAATTATAATTTATATTTTTAAAGAAGTTGAATTATTTAACTTAACTAAAATAAATTAACTATGTAAAATTAAATTTATTATAGAAAAATATAAACTTATATTAAAAATAAATAATATTAATGAATAACAATAAATAATTCTATCACATTTCAGTTTAACAACATTTATCCTACCTCTCTACAGATATATATGTTTAGTTCTTCTAGAATATTTATTTATCAAGGTGAAAAAAAGAAACCCAAAAAGATTTACGACGTGAAATATTTTGTAAGCGATTATATTCATCTTTTCAAAAGTGGTAACAGTTTTCGGAAGTCAAATTTTGAGTTATTTTAGTTTCCATCTTTCTGCACATGCGCTAAACTTTTCAAGGTTTATTTTTCTTTTTAGTTGTAGCCCAAAGAATGTCTCACTTTTTAACAAAATAAAACGTTGCCGAGTTTTTATTCAAGTTAGTAGATAAGAATATGGTATATTTGGATCTGACAGACCCATAATAAATGGAGCTTTTCAAATGAAAGGGTTTGAAACTCTTGGGTCCCAGATGGTTTCCAGAAGGATTTATGTTATACACCTCTGAACTTTTCTTGGATTGAAAATGAGCCAAAAGTCATGAAAAATTGAAGTTATCTATTATTTACTTTATGAGAGCAAAACATACGAAACAAAAATACTGTGACTTTAGAGATTCTTCAGTCTTCTTATAAAGCATCTAAAATAAATTAAATAAGTTATGATAATTGCCCGTTAAATGTTATGTAGAAAGCTCATTTTTTTAATAAAATGATTTAATTATTGCAATTCTTGTGTAAAAAAGCTGAAAGAATAAAATTTCAAATCGATTTTTTTTATTTAAAACAATCTGTAATGAAAAAATGCGACATATGAATTAAATTTTAAAGAACGCTTATTTATTTTAAAATGACTTTTCCACCTTCTGTCTAGATGACGGTTCCGACTTTAGAAAATTGATAAAGAAATTTAATAAAATGTTATGATAATATAACTAACAGAATAATAAGGGATGTAATTAAGAGAAAAAAATTTAAAAGTTAGTTTATTAACAATTTCCTTAGCTTTATAAAGGAGTATATAGTACAATCTTAAACGAAATTATAATTAATAATCAGGCATAGATTGAAATTATAATTAATTATATCGCATTTTTTTCTATGAACATAATGTATTTATATTGTGGTTCGATCTGTAAGAGTTAATAGATTTTGACATATTGAAGAACTAATAAATTAAACTGATTAAATGAATATAATTATTAAAATCAATTTTGATTAATTATAGAATTATGAAGTAGTAATATTTGTCGTTTTATTTTAATACTATAAATTTTTATCAAAAAATATATAAATTTATTATTTGTTCAACAAATTATATGAAACATATGCTTAAAATATTTGCCATTGCAATTTATATTTCAATTATTTCGCTATTTTTAATATTTTGTAATGTTTTTAAATTTAATATGAATTAACTTTGACGAATAGAAACACGCATTAATAAATTTTTAAGATCATTTTATCATTTAATAAAATATTAGTATTATTATTAAATATAAATATAAATATTATAGGCATTAGACAAAAGATTCCCTTTTTTTGAATACTAAAATTAGCAAAAAAAAAAAAAGTTCATTTATATTTTCTTAATTTCCAAAAACTATCATTGAATTATGGCTTAATTTTTCACAAATTCAAATTCTGACTAAAGTTGTGCACTAGTAGTTTTTAGCTAAACACTATTTTCGCTTTTTTATAAAGAAAAAATACAAATATTATTATTATTATTTAATGGATTGATGGATTAATTTAAATACAATTTTAAAAGAATAATTTAATTGATTATTCTTTCTTAACTACGTACAAAGAACAGTAACATAAGTGCATCTATAACTTTTTTTTTTCATTCAATGAAACTATTCTATGGAGATTTTATCTTCAAAATATCCTTATTTTACTATTATATTCAATGATACTTAGTCCATGATGTATTCAAGTGAAGAAAACTAATCATGTGTGATGATAGCTTAAAATGTATAAGAGTTTCATTAGTTCGATGCAAGTGAAAAGATTTCACATCCATTTATTGAAAGGGATATTATCTCAGTCCATTAATTTAAAAATCCGTGAAAGGCTTTCATATTCAAATAAGTTCTTTTATATTTAGAGCTTAAATGACTTGCATTTACTTTCAGAATTCTTTAACTTGAATGTCCTTTACAAATAGATAAATGCATGAACTAGATTTGTATTTAAAATAAGAAAGTGAGTCCTTAAGTTTAATCCTTTTCTAGAGGCCGTATTTTTGATAATAATATATTTTCTATTTTAATAAGTACATAAATATATATTAAGGACTATATTTAATTATAATGCTGAATTTTCAATGATGCCAGCTGTACATATACCAATTCATCATATGATTTGTATTTTGTTCTCCACTAAATGTAATGATTGTAAAACGAGTTTCAGAAAAATATTTTGTTAAATTTCATTTGGAGACTGAAGAAGTAAACGATTAACTCTCAAATGCATGAATGCTTATTTTTAATAAATTAAATTTAAAATCAACCTGGAAATGGGCGTAGTTAATGGGAAAAATACCAAAAAAAATGATAATTTATTTTTTTAATTCTGAAAAGAAAATGATAAATTATGATGATGTATTTATAATTCATCATGAATATCATTCCTTTTCTAAAAATTCATTACGTACAGTAATATAATATTTCAAAAGTAAATTATACCTTTCATTGCATTACAAATCATGAAAATTCATGACATAATTATTTTTAGCATGTAAACAAAAAGGGACATTGCATTTGCTATATGACTAATGTGAAGTACATTTACATAGTAGAATTTTACACCTCAATCTCTTTGAAAATATAAACTAGTTACTAACACTGCCTTTTCGCACATCCGTTGATGTCAAACGATGAGATAATCCTCTAGATTTAGTAAACTTATGTAGAACCGACCTTGCATATGTATTTTTACATTTACTACAAAGCTACATTTTTTTTTGCATAAATTTATCAGTATATGCAAAAATAAATATTAATTTTTGCATCAAGAAGAAACTCGACAGCCAATGGATGATTTCTACATTTTTAGAAATAGTCTAGAAATTGCTGTGCAAATGGTATAGAAATCGTGACTCCAAACAGGTAAGCTGGTAGTTGGTAATGGTATAGAAACTGCTTTGCTGTGGACCCAACGGAAAAGTGACTTGACAGGTACTGGGTGAAGTTGACATTTTTAAGTGATAAAGAAATTTATTTGATAACCCTAAATAACAGTGTTGATTTTTAAGTTGTATAGCCAGTTTCATCAAAATCATCATTCGATGCAGCAGCTGAATATTTTCAATCCCTTACTTTGTATCACAGGAAGGAAGATTTAAACCTTCTCGTGAAGGGTACGAAAAATTACTCACAGTCAACCTATCAAAACAATGATTACACTAGACGCATACATTTGAAAAAGTTTGTTTCCTCCACAAATGTGTGCAAGTTTGCATTGCAATTTGCAACATTTGCTTAACAACAGAAGTGGCTTGAATGTCTCTCATCAGGATTCTATGAATGAGATAGAAAAAATATAGGATTTCCTATGAGTAGGGTGCTATCTATCTATCTTGATGTAAAGGCATCTGCTGTTGTTGTTTTTTTAATTAAAATCATGAAGACACTGGTTGATACAGATGTTATTCTTGAATTTTTGTGTCTATTCTATTAGTGTTGTAGTTCATTATTTCATTTTCGAAGATAATGCAATAATGCTAAATCAAAAAGATATGGAAATTAGAAATATAAAAACTCAACTCCTTTAGAAAGTGTCAATTAGAAAGTGCCAAAAACTCAACTCATACTACAAAAAAATACTTAATACTGAATCAGTAATCTATCGAGAAAATATGTGCCATGCTTATAATCAATGCAATACTTATAACTAGATTTTTACAACATTCAGACAGATTGTGTAAAATAATTTACAAGCTCAACGGATTCAGACATTAGATAATGTATATAGTCATGCGTTGAATAATACGTTACCATGCATGGCGATTAACGACACTTGATGAGGAATATAATATTCATGCCTAAAACTGACATATTAAAACCTGGATTTCATTATTGTGCTACTTTTTTAAATAAGTTATTGTAAATTCTTACCATTTTCAAAACACTTTATTCACATAATGATTTTATATTTTAATAATGTCTGTTGTGTTATTTTGTTTCGATTTCATGAAAGTAAAATATTTTTTTTATTCTTGTTATATTTGGGATATTTTTCCAGTAAATTCATATAAATAAAGGAAATGAATTTAAAAATTCGATGCATTTCTATGTTTTTTAACAAATAAAAATAATATTTATCATAATTTTTTGCACATGTATGTGGTCATCGGCCCCTACCTCCTTGGAAGTTACTTCTTGCAACTCACGAAACATAAAACAAGAAAGATAAACAGATTTCATCAATCTCTTGAGAACATGCAAAGTTGTTTATTAAAATGAAAAATCTTTCAGTTTTTTTTTATAAAACACTGAAAAGAGTAATTTTTTATTATTTTTATTTCCAGATATTCTATTTTTATTCAAGTAAAGCTATTCCAGGGTCTTTTTCAGGATCAAAATTATAAGAGATTCCCTTAGATGTATTTACGAGAATGTGTTAGTGGGGCTATATCACATTACATTCGTATAGCAATCCTTATCCTTTCTTAAAGAGTTAACATTCTTAATTTCAAACTTAAAAGAAATGAATAATTTTAAATTAATTTGGTGATTCATTTGTTAAAAGTTAATAAAATTCTATGATTTAGCTTTATTTGCATTAATAAAAAATAAAAATCAGTATAAATTGAATATGGCTTAAATATTTTCAAAAATTAATAAAAAAGGAACGTTTCTTCAAAATATTTCAGATTATAACATAGATAAAATATGGATTGTTATATCAGTTTATTCAAAGATAATACATTGCACAGATATTACTTTTTGGATATATGCATGAATGTTTGTTGTAATAAAATAAAGAAAGAGTGGCTAATATTTAAAAATATTATTTTACATGAAATGACAATGTTTGACAAATATTAGTTCAGAAATTTCCAGAATATTTATAAAAGATAACATTTTTAAGGCAATCTGTTCTAAAGCATTTAAAAAATTCTTAAAAATAATCAATATTTGTAGATTACTCAGCCATTAATTTCGAAATTTGGTAAGAAAAGTCATTTTCCAGTTATTTAATTATAAAACATTAAAATAAATATCTACTCAAACAGAAAAAATAAATTAATATTAAAAAGTTTACATTTTCATTTTTATGCATGCTTTTGAACAAAGTTTCTGAATTACTGATTATTCTATTAATATAATAGATTTCTGTCTAATGGTGTGTGATACGTTTTATATTAATGCGAATTTCGAATCAGCTGATTTGAATTTAAGAAATTTGCATACTTGCGATTAAATTCCCTTTCACGAATTACTTCTATGTTCCAATATATCATGATCAATGTCCAGTTTAACATAATTAAATAATAGATAACATAATAAATGATGGTAAAATGGTTAACATAATTAAATAAATAAAGCTGGATTAAATAGCGTAAGGTAATAAAATATATATAGTGTCGAACTCTTAGAAGTGGATTCGATATTTTTATAGTATAATATTTAGTTGTATTAACAAAATGGACAGAAGAAACACTTAGCTCTAAAGGACAGACCAGTTTCTGACCAAAATTGATATTCTAGCATTCAGTTTATATTTAAAATGTCTTGAATGATGGAACACTAAACTTTTTTAAAGATGAAGTAAATTAAACTATATTTTCTTCACTATTTGTACTAATTTTACAATGCATACTAGGTGCATTGTAAAATTGGTGCAAATAGTGAAGAATACAAATAGTGTCTTGTACAATAGTACAATAGTGTACAATAGTTTCTTGTACAATAGTACAATAGTGTCTTATGTTTGATATATTTATTAAATATATTTTAAATGTTATATTTATCATTTTTGGTAATTGAATTTACCTTGCAAGGGAATGTATTTATAAGTTTACGTACAAGTATGTAAATGCATTTATAAAAATAGCAATATTTCATTCCATAAAAATGAACGGTGATACCATATGTGGGATAAATAATTAGTTATAATTATTATCCTGATTAAGTTATAACATAAGAAACTGCTAACATTTAAGAATTATGCCACAGAGAGCATTCATCCATTTGATTTATTTTCTATAATAAGAAATCGACGTGTGGTTAATTATCATGTGAATACACACAGAAATGGTAAGCAATTAAGCGAATGACAGATTTTCCCTTAAGGCTACTGCAAATTCTGTGAAAATATTTTGGAAACAAATGGTTCGATGAATTTGTTGACACATTTTCTGTCAATTTCTGTCACGCTTGGGGATTTAAACACAAATTTCCTAAAGGGATTATGCTCAGCAACTAACGATAATGGGATTCTCTGTCCTTGCAATATGTGATTATTAAACAAAATTATGGATTCAGCGTTTTCATATTTAGAAAATTGAAAAAGTAGTTAAATGGGAAACTCTTAGTAAAATTAATATTGTATACTTATCGTTCATAAATTTTTCAATTTACGGTTAAGCACAATTCAACTCAATTAATTTGAATTAATTTTGTCATAATAATCTTCAACCCCTACTTTTGGTGTTATTTTTAGCAAAAATATTTGAAATATTAGAATAAATGTTGCGCGTAATTTATTAACTCAGAAACAAATTAAAAATTATCTTTTAAAAATTATTAGATAATTTATTTCATTCTGAGTAGAAATAATAATTTTTTTGTATTAATGTATGCATTAGAAGTACATAGCAACATATGTGAAGGGAATAAATTAAATGTAAAACGTTAGAGTTAGGAAACGGTAATTGGGCGCAAGGACTAATTTAAAACGATGGTAACAGTGGAAGCTGATAAAGGCTCAGGAACCTGGAAAAATATGCATTCTTTAAGCCATTCTCGTGTAATGCGAAAAACAATATAGCTATATCTTCTAATATCTATTTACTTTGATTGCAAAGGTATAGAAAAAGAAACAAAAAGAAAAAAAAAACACATTAAAAAAGCGATTTTTTTTAAAAAATAAACAAATGACCTACGTTGGATATTTGCAAGGTGAAAAGATAAATTACATATTTCTTGGTTCTATGAAATCATGACGAGAGGGATTAAATTTTCATGATTAAATTGTTCTTTCCTGAGACAAAAAATACATTTGGGACTAAGATATTTACACGATAACTGGATTTCATGTTCATGAAACCTGTGATTCTTGAACAATATTGTGAATAAAGGGATCCTATTTTTAGAATGGTAGCAATAAAATTATATATTACCTTTTATGTAGGTTTTAATTTACTATAAGACAGAATTCTAGCTCAATTAATCGTAATTGATATTATATATTAATAATAAGCTCGTACTTAATGTCACTTTTACCAAAAGAAATGTGCGCCTTAAGAACAAAAATGTTACATGTAATATATTTATTCACATATTAATATGATATATTTATTGAAAGAATTAAATTACCTTTTAAAAATTGGTATATAATTAAACGTATTATGTTCTGAAGAAAAGCAATAATTTGTTTTGTAGCAATATGTGTATAAGCAATACATAATTAAATATGTGTTATGGAATAACACATACTTGCCAATGGAATCTGAAATACAATTTTAAAAAGGAAATTTTGAAGAATGAAACATAAAGGTAGTTCCCAATATTTTTAAGTTACTCATGTTCACTTATGTCACTTGTGAATCAATATTTCGGTGTTTTTAGTACGAAATTAACACACCTAATTCATGAGAATGAGCTTAGAGATTAGTTAATAATGATTTTGTGTTATAACCGTATAAACAGTCTATTCGTAGATTAAAATCGGCTATTACAATATATATTTCTAATATTTTATCTTTTGAAAATGAGGTTAACGATGGGTATTAGTGAAGTAATATGAGACTTTATTGTGATCTTCAACATTGTCAGGTTAAATAAAAATAAGTATTGTTGAAAATAAATAATGTTGAAGTAAGAAATAAGGTAGTTTAACATCATATAATTTAAAATAAATTTATTTAAATAAATGTATTTACAGTTTTTGATGTTACTAAATTTCGAATTTCTTTCATTCGAAATATAACTGAATATTTTTTTTTTATAATTAGGTTTTTTTTTCAAGCTACATTTTGTTTGGTTTAATAAGATAACTAGAGGATAGGGAAACAATTTTTTATTTAAAGAGATTTTAACGAATGATTTTCAAAAATATGGCATTTATTTAAAATTTCATTATTAAAAAGGCACTTCATTTTTAATGAAAATCCCTTGGCACGGAATATAAGGTAGTAAGAAATAAATATATTCGATAAGAACAAGTCAAAAGAAATAAGGCTACCTTTTAGGAGAGCAAACACGCGAAAATAAGATCTCTTATCCAAAATGTTGATTAGAATATTTAAAAAAACTGAACCATTTTTTAACTTTAAATTGAATTTCGAAAAAGTGAGGATTAAAAATACATGAAAACTCTAAAAAGGTTTTCTGAAATACAAGTATGGCGAGACAGAGGATATGATGGAAAAAACACAAGCGATCCCGTGATTGAACTAAAATTGCTAAAACTAATTCAAGATTCGATGCAGGCATTTTGAGTAGAGTAGTACATTGCGTGTTATCCATTTAATTCTTAGGTAGATGGAATTTAATATATTTTAAGATAATTCCTCTGCAACGCAAGAAAATTCCAAGCTGATATCAAATTTTCATATTACGCAGCTAAGATCCCACTCCCATCCATATCTAAGTCTCAAAACACACAGCTTTCAAAGGGTGGTAAAGCTGCTTGCCAAGAATTAATTAAAAAACTTTGGCTTGGAATTTACATTAACTTGAAGATTACTTCTACACTTGAAAGCTGGAATGAAAAGATGCCATTTACTTTCAAAGTGAGTTAAAGGGGTTTCTAAAAATGTATTGTTAGATTAGTTGGAATTAAATATGTTGAGAAATCCTCACGCTGAAAGTGAGAGATAGGAATACAAGATGTTCTTAGTATAATAATTGGCATGCATAATTTACAGAGGAAACTAATGTCTATTTTAGTTTTTATATTTTTATTTTTACTGAGATTTGTCTTTTTACTTTATATTTGAAAATCTCTGTTCTCTATTTTATAAAAAAGAGCGAAATGCTATCTAGGCTATTCTCCCCTCGGTTCTGTATACGCGTTTCTGTATGTTTTGTAAAATGCAGGGTTAGAAGTACTTTGACTCATTACTTGGGCACCAACAATTTTTAACTTGCAAATTTATAAAAGTCTTCAAAGACAAAAAAAGAAAAAAAATTCTGAAGAGGATTCCATTCTTTTTATCTTTCTGTAAATTATTGAGAAAATAATGTAAGATATATATAAGAATGTAATATTATAATATAAATGCATATAATATTAAAAAATTTTAAGCACAAGATTTTGATAAAAACCAAATATAAGAGATTTGTTTTAAGAAAAGAAGCCTATTTAGAATGTTGTCAGTTGAATAAAATAAATAAATAAGATACAAATTAGAAATAGTTAGATAGTTGAGATTTGTCATATAGTATTGACAGAAATGTTATTAAATATTATTGACATTTGGATTTTTTTCACTACTTTTTTTCGCCAGCGATTTAGCATTTGTGAAAGTTCTGTTTTTATAAGCTTTCTATCAATCAAATATAAATAAAATATTTACCACAATTTTTTTAAATATATTAGTTGGGATATTTTCAGTTATGCTTTGAGGTTGCTTTCCCATTAGATGAAAATATCACAAACATTTCTTTTCTGTCGCTTTGAACTATTTAGAAAATGTTTTCTTTCTGATTTGGAAAAAAATCAATAATATTTGAAAATGCATATTTAGTTCAAAATTCTAGTATACCTAAAAGTGTGACAGGAACAGAGTTCTTAAAAACTGCAGAGGATTCCTGCAGAGGAAATAAACTGCTGTGGTAGTAAATAATAAAATGGGTTATTAATAGAAATAAAAACATCATAATAATAATGTATGTAAATATTTAATTTGCATAATGCATGAAACATTTAAAACAATACATGTATATAATACATAAATGTTTCATGTACATAATGCATGAAACATTTAAAACAATACATGTATATAATACATAAATGTTTCATGTACATAATGCATGAAACATTTAAAACATACATGTATATAATACATAAATGTTTCATGTACATAATGCATGAAACATTTAAAACAATACATGTATATAATACATAAATGTTTCATGCACATAATGCATGAAACATTTAAAACAATACATGTATATAATACATAAATGTTTCATGTACATAATGCATGAAACATTTAAAACAATACATGTATATAATACATAAATGTTTCATGTACATAATGCATGAAACATTTAAAACAATACATGTATATAATACATAAATGTTTCATGTACATAATGCATGAAACATTTAAAACAATACATGTATATATTACATAAATGTTTCATGTACATAATGCATGAAACATTTAAAACAATACATGTATATAATACATAAATGTTTCATGTACATAATGCATGAAACATTTACAACAATACATGTACATAATACACGAAACATTTACAATAATACATGTTCATAAATGTTTCATGTACATAATAGATAAATGTTTCTACAATAACGCGCAACATCTTTGTAGAAACATTTATGATAAAAAAAGAAATTAGAACTTTTGAAGTCTAGCAAGATTCTAATCTAATCTCTAACATTAGAAGATGCATTCTTTGCGTAGCAAACATAACGCACGCTATTCTTCTCTTATGTCTTCAATTAAGTTTCCATCACAAAATGCTTCACCGGCTTTTATCTTTTACGTTTTTTTACCCCAAGAAGGCTTAATGTGTCGAATGAATCTTGGGCACATAATGTTCTTTGATAATCTACGTCTTATTCTTCTTGACATTTTTTATGCCATATAGTTTTTCAAGCATTTGTTTTAAAGTATATAATATTGTGCTCTATTCAATGTTTGTCACTTTGCTAGTATCCAATATTTTTCGTCTACTGAACGTTTATTTTGATAGATTATAAAAGTTCAGGAAATGCTTCTTCATTCAATTATTGACTAAATGAAATATATTAGTCCACATAATTGTAAAAATAAGAAATAAAAATTAAATCTGAAAATAATAATGAGATGACGATTAAATGAATTCTACAACTTCTAAAAAATTCAAAAGTGCCCGTTGTAAAGACACGGTTCATTAAACAAACATTATCTGGTTTAACAACACAATTAATACTAATATTTTTACGGCTCAAAGGATAAATTACCGTCTTATCAATTAGTAAGAGCTCTTCACAAAGAATGAAACAATTTGTTTAACATTCCTTTCCCACTGTTTTATCTATTTTTTTAAATAAAACGAAGAAAAAAATACTTAGTTTAACATTAATTATAACAAATCTGCAATTTGTTGATAAATGCTCATTTATTACAAATAAATAAATCTTAACATTGTTCTAAAATTTATGTGCATAATTTTGTTTTATAAATTGAATAGATAGAAATGAATTATCAAAGCAATATTATTCATTGTAATTTTAGTTAAAAAATAACACTACTAAATAAAATTCATATCTTCTTTGTTACCAAGTTTTTAAGTTAGCTGAATTAATTAGAGATTATTTCCAATCTTTGTTTATATAAAGTTTAATGGAACTATCTTCTTTTCATTGATTTTAAATGTAAATATTATCGATATTTATTCCAATGTTCTTCGCTACCGTCGTTTTTTTCCAAAATGTGAGGTTTTATACTGAGAAAGTCTTTTATCTTTTCCTAATTCCAATTACTATCCGTAGCTAGATATTATTTTTTCTCATCTGTTTGCAAATGTTGTATACCGTTACAGAAAAATGATACATCTTTTAAAGAGATCCCCATATCGATCCATTTTCGGTCTTCTTCATAATAGCGGAAATGCTATTGAGCCAGCCTGAGTACAATCAATTGAAATAAATGTTAATCGGAAGGAGAATTGTCTGAAGAGTAAGATGAATGGGGTAAGACCTCTCATGTTAGCGTATCCAAGTATGTCTTAACGATACTTGAGACAGACTCTTGGCTGAGTGTTGTCCTGTCTCTCTTCGTGTACTGTCATCATTTCACCTTTAATACTCTGTTTAAACACATCAAATGATTTAATTTCAATCAGCAGCGATGATTCCATTCAGTTTAATACCTCATAACCTATCAAACTAAGCTGATTCCAACAAATGCAGAGCATAACGCTGGTACCGTGAACCATCGGGCCATACATTGACGTGGAAGCATATTCAGTCATTATTCGTGACTTTCTGCATTTACGATTATCATAAGGGACCATTTTTTATATCCGATCACAAAACGATTCTGTTTTTAAAAGCAGTTGTTTACAAGCAAAGAAAGGCCTTTTGATATCTTTCGGCTTCAATTCAAGTAGAAACTAATTTTCTTGCTTCTGATTCATTTCTAAAGCTTTCAGACATTTAGGAATGACTTGTTGAGTCATTTTTATGTTTGTGACAATTTTGTTTTTCTTTTGTTTGACATTAAGTAATTCTAAAGTTCGGAAGCTTCGAACATGTTCTCTTTTCCACTTCCACGGTGGTTCTAGAAGTCAAACTCGCCACTATTGAAATATTTATACCATTTATCACATGTTCCTTCACTAAGAGTAAACTCGCCATAGGTACTTAAAGGTATTCCATGCGCCTCAACCGCAGTTTTCTTGAAATGTAAGCAGAAAACCAAAACGCTTCGAATTTGACGAGAATTTGCTTGAAAACTGATATCTTCGAATGCGAATCAATTTATGATTCACTGACGTTGTGATTTCGTTATTCTGGTAGATGTCTAAGATTACGGAGTCATATTTTCGATCTGTCTATCTCAATCAGTACTTATCACTGAAGCCATGTATCGAAAAACAGCTAAAGGGAAGTTTTACGTCTAATACAAATAGCCATATCGTCATTGGCTTGGGAAAGTTGAATTTGAACAAACGCTTCTAACATTTTGTTTCATAACTTTTCTACAAATTCCATTTTACATGTCATTGCTCCATCTATTCATAACTATGACATCGTAATTTGTTTAGACATCTTAAATCAAGTTGTATTTTTTCAAATTTAGGTAAGAAATGTAAATTTGTTGAAAAAGTACTATTAGCACGTGTTCTGATGTACTTTTTGATTGCCTCAATTTTTCTTTTGTGGGTGGCAAATTCAAGAACTGAAAGTGTCTCAAGTATAAGACAAAGAAGAATGCAGTGGTTTCAGAAAACAGAATAAAAGGTTGATAAATAGAAAATAGTAAAAATAATTCTTTAAAACATAATTCTTTCTTTTGTTAGGCTAACATTTGCTTTTATATTTAATTGACTTGATTTGCAATGCACGATCTCAGTATATTCAAAATTTTAGAAGTTTTCCTGATTTTTACTTTTTGGGAAAGAGTAAACACATGGAAAAATAATAAAGTTTACCGAAATAAAAGTATTGAAATATTTTCTTCCATTTTTGAAATGAATGCCATATTCTCATTTTCTCGCGTGCAGAAGAAAGGGAATGAAACTTGTATCTAAATTCCTAGCATCTATTTGACAAATGGTTTCAGAAATGCCTTTGGTCATTTCATATAGCAGGTTGAATACATTTTGTCACTACTAAACAAAATTTTTCAACTTCTTTGTATACTACTATTAGTTTTATCTATGTCACTGAAACTGCATAAAAATGTGAAATAAAATAAGTAAAACAATTTTTAATAAATCTTGGTTATCTAATTATTTAATATAGCCATGTATCACAGAATTGTACGATATTTTGCTATATTATATTATTCAATATTCAACAATATTATACATATATTATTATGAATATTGTTTAATATCATACAATATTTAAAATATATTTATATTGCTTATTATATGAAATAATTTTGTCAAACACTTGGGCATTGAAAAAAGAGTTTAAGAAGTAATGGATCAATAGGCTTTATGTTAAGAAAAAAAAGTAACTGACACAATCTTAATATATTCTAATTTTTTATGAATGTTCTTGCGTTTCATTCTCATTTTATTCTTTTTTGGTTCATTTAGCTTATTATTATTTGTTTTTAAACAGTTACCTTTTTTTAAAAAATATTTTATTCCTTCGTTTTTTTCACAATTGATTTTTCTTGCATTTAAGTACACAAACGTGTCTTTATAGATTTTCGGTATTATTGTCAATTCTTTTAACTGCATATGCATTTCGTAATTCGTCAGTACGATTAAAATAAAATGTTGGAATGATGGATTTCTTTACTTCATCATCAAAAAGTCCTTCTGATGCAGAATTGAAATTTAATAAAAATAAGATATTAATCTTAAATTAATTATTTAATTTAAATTTTGTTAACTAATTTAAAAAATGATTTAACATTCGATTGTTGTCAAAAAGCACAGCGAAGGAAATAAAAAGTTGTTCTTGATTTTTATGAATTCAAATAGGTCATTACAATTTATTGCCATTTTTTTCAAATGGCTGAATGTTTGTAACGCCAATTGAAAATACTGATAAATTTAAAGTTAGGATCATATATGTTATGTGCAATGTTGATGTCGAAATGCTGTTAATGCTGTTGATATATCTATCTATCTATCAACATATGATATATATATATATATATATATATATATATATATATATATATATATATATATATATATATATATATATATATATATATATATATATATATATATATATATATATATATATATATATATATATATATATATATATATATATATATATATATATATATATATATATATATATATATATATATAAACAAAAGTATTAGAATCAAGTTAATAGGAAAAACAAAAAAATCAAATAAAAATTAAACAAAAAAAAATTATAAAAATATAAAAAAAGAATCCGGCCTGAAGACTTTTTCAAGGGTCACCCTCAGGCAGGGATTCAAAGAAAGGGATTTTTTCTGTGAGGAAAAACAGACATTGTCTAATAATGATTCCTCGTGACCCGAAAACTATGTAACTACCATTCCAATCTAAACTCTAAAATTTTGAAAAATCTAATTTTCCCACAAGTTAACAGGATCAAAAGGGTTTGCAATAATAAAAATTCTTATATTGAAGCATCAAACAACCTCCTTAAAAATTTAATTAAAAATGAATTTCCTAGAAATTACTGTAATGTCAATTTTTTAATTAAACAAGGTATGGTTTGGGATTAATCCTTTGGCTTAAATGAAAATAGAACTTTCCTTGCATATTGGATCACTCAATAGATGGCGCTGGGAGCCTACCTCTGTTTACATAATTTACCGCTAGTTTTTTAAAAACAGGGAATCACAATCGATAGTTTAAAGTTTCCTTGACTGTTGATGGTATGTACTGGCCTTTTCGTTTTTAATTTTTAATTTCAGTGCTAATTTTGTTTTTATTGTTATTTTTGTTATTGTATTTTTACTTTGTTGTGGCTAATTTATTCTAATTTGTTGTTTTATATTTCCTTTCTGTTAAAATGGTATATCTCTTGAGCATAATTTCAGGGGATTTTCGGGTCACGAGGAATCATTATTAGACAATGTCTGTTTTTCCTCACAGAAAAAATCCCTTTCTTTGACTCCCTGCCTGAGGGTGACCCTTGAAAAAGTCTTCAGGCCGGATTCTTTTTTTTATTTTTTATTTATTTATTTTTTTTGGTTTAATTTTTATTTGATTTTTTGTTTTTTCTATTAACTTGATTCTAATACTTTTGTTTCAATTCATCTGTGTTTTAGAAGTAGCTGCAATTGCGCTCTCTAAATACTATGAAGTTCTTTTTTGGTTTTAGTTTAAATAGGTTATAAATTTTAGTTGCGATTTCGAAACTGTTTTTGTTTCGTTTTCTAACTTATTCTTACTTAAGATTGGTTACTATATATATATATATATATATATATATATATATATATATATATATATATATATATATATATATATATATATATATATATATATATATATATATATATATATATATATATATATATATATATATATATATATATATATATATATATATATATTTCCCCTTCTCAAATATAAAAAATGTCAAGACAAATAAAATATAGATAAATTAAATTTAGCTACCATATAACTTTAATGAGTAGAAATTTTTCTAGTTCGAATTTGTTTAAAATAGGAGAAGAAAAAAGTAGATTCGTTGATCATTTGTCTTGTCAAATGATTTTTCATTTCATTTCTTTTTAGAATGTATGAAGTAGTCGAAAATAATAACTAATAATAGCTGAAGAGACAAATATTTGATTGGTAAACCAGGGAAAACTTTCATTAAAAGAGTAAACAGTAATAGCTTTTCATTGCCAAGAGTTACAAGTTCATTTTCGCAAAGAAATTTCATTCACTATGCTGTGAAAGAAAATTAAATTTTTTACAATTTTTGATGTATATTTGTTTGAAAACAATGTATTGTATGAAAACACGGTTGAATAATCTGGGCATACATTTAGAATTTATGTTAGCTGTATTGTTCTATTAGATTATGTGAAAAATTTTGCTTGAGGCTACAGGTACTATTTTGCCAACATTAAAATTAGTTTTAACAATTACATAATAGTAACCTTTCTAATCCTCCGGTTCTGAATTTTTTTGTTTTTATTATTTTTAAATTATTATTGTTAAATTTTAAGTCATATAACCTGCCATTATATAACCTGAAATCATGGGACATGTTTTATGAATATCGTAAGATAACTCAAAGAATAATGAAATTTTATAATGCAAAATAGGTTTTCAAAGTTAAAGCACTTGAAAAAATTGTGAACGGTAAGTTATATTTTTACATCATTTTTTTCCTATTCGGTAACTATTCGTTCGTTGTTTCAGATTTAATATTTTCATCAAAATTCAGTTTGTGTTATAATTACAATAATTGATAATTAGAAAATTTTTTTAATCTGCGAACTGCATTTTCTACCTTGCCTTCAATACCTACCAAACATTACTGTAATATATTGAATCCTTTAATAAGTTATGTATCTTAATAGATATAAAAGTCATTGTGGCTCTGTATTTTCATAGTATACATGTAAGTTACAAACCTCATCCTAAACAACTGAACCACATTCAGTCGAATTTAGTATACTTATTGAATTACACTTTTTATTAAAGAATACTGTCAACGTTTCTAAGTACAAAACTAATTAAATAATAAATCAGTTATAAGATTACCTAAGTTTTGTTTTTTTGTTACACGAAAAAGCCCGAGAAAATATTTTTGAAAATATTGTCTACATACCATCTTAAAATTTAGAACTTTAGCAATTCAGCCCAAATTCCATTTATGAACATTTTTTTCTTAAATTGGGATTAATTTTTGAAAAAAAATTAAGATGGTTTTGAGATATGTAAATATGTAAGTTTGCAATGATAATAATTTCATTTATGTACATTTTTTTTTATTTTGCATTTTTTTAAAAACAAATTACCACATATGTTTTTGAAATAAATAAATTTTTAGATACTATTTTTATCGGCAACGTTAAGACTTCAAATTTCTTTACTATTCTTTTCTTAAATATTCTTTATTTAATACATTACCGTTGATAAAGTGATTTATCTCTTTTTAAATTAGTGATTTAAAGATGACTAAAAGAAAACATAAGAGTACTACCTGAATGTTAACGGACGATACAAAAGCAAAAATGTCGTGAACAAATAAAGTTTCTTTTGCTTTTTGAGAATGAGAAAACATATAAAAATGCGTTACAAAAACGAATCTGCAAATTCTAAGAGAAATATATTGGCATCAGAAACGCTGTTGTTTTAGTTTATTCACAAGTTTCCTATCAATAAAAATAACTAGCTATTTATTAATTGAGACTGAAAATGTTTTTTTAAACCTTTTTTATACTTCAACATTTGGGAACAAAATATACATAATACAAAATTTCAGTTTTCAAAAAGAAAATCTTATAGTAGGAACTTTTCTGATGGTTTTCGTTTCTTTAAAGGTCTAATGATAACCGTCATCTGTTATAAATCAGGCACAGTTTCACAACGATACCATGTCTGAATAAGCATTATAGAAGATTGAATTTATATAGCAATGTGGAGATCGATACGTATGATTACATGTGATGAAAAGAAGAAAGCAGAGAAACTTATTTTCCCTCTACTACAAAAGGTACCGGGAGATGGGTATATATATATATACAAGAATTCAAGATAAGATATCTTTAAGCTCAATGCTTTGAGCATCTAAAGCAAACTTGGAAATTAAACGTTTTGTTTTATGCGTGCTCTCCAGTTATCATTTGAAATTCTTATTTGGAAGAATGAATCTTTTCTTTGTAATATTCTCATCTGAAGTTTTCTTATCTAAGATTTAGATTTCCGTAAGAAATAAAGAAACAAGTGAATATTCTGCATTTTAAGGGTAAAGAGATAAGAAAGTAATCTAGAAACTGCAAGTGATAATTTCCTAGCGTGTTCAATATTTATTAAAGCCGAGTATTTTTAATTAAAATCTAGCAATTTTATTATGAAAATAGAGTTTTAGGTTCAATACTGATATAAAAGGAGAGAGTAAGCCGAATTCAAAATTTTAATTTTAAATTGATGTTCTAAAAAAAGAGTAATAAATTAAAAGAACGTTTGCAAATAAGATCGTGTATGATAAATTTAAAAAAAAATATTTTTATTGAATATTTACATAAATATTTCAGACTATTCTCTGTAGCTATTTACTGTTGTAAATTAGAGTAGCTTAGAAACTCTACTTATATACTGACATGCAAGCAGATAGATATAAATGTTCATAAAATTTTTGGAAACAATAAATTGGATTTCTTTTTTGGAAGCAACTGCAAATGAAATTCATTAAAGAAATGACATACCTGAATGCAGATTCTCAATACAGAATTTTCCGCATGATAAATCCACAAGCAGATAAAATTGTTAATTATATTAACGTGTCGCTTTCAAATAACACAAGGGTTAATAGGGAGAGAACCTCATTATTTCCAAATACTGTCAGGCATTAGGATGGCACCATAGATGGCATTCTTTTAATATTTTTATCAAGGGTGTTTGATTCATGCATGCTAATGTATCCCCCCCCAAATGTGAAAGAAGAATGAGTGAAATCAGGTTTCGACACTGAAATCTTTTGGACTCAAAACAGATAACTTATGATAAGCCTATCGTGGTCCAAGCTGATAGGGAGAGGCATAAGAAAAGGATTTCCTTAAAATAATAGTAATAATAAGTAAAATAAATAAATAGATAAAATAATTTACAAGGAAGATTAGCATAATAAAAATGTCAAGCACAGAGAAGAGGACCCTGTTATTTGTTAATAAAAGATTATTTTCGATTAATTTCATATTGTATGTCCCTTATTAATGTTTATGTTTTTATTTTTTCAATATTAATAAAACTTTGATCAATATTTCCATGTGTGCAGTTAAACTCGTTTTTATCGGCACCACATTTTTTCCCCTCACAAGTATTGTGACTAAATTTTTCTGATCAATTCATTCTCTTTCTAACTACATTTTTTATGTGAAATTTAATTTCCTTCATTTTGTCTGTGTGTGTTTCTAAAAGGGAAAGTTATGTTGTAATTATCCTCATTTATTGGATTCGAATACTCTGTTTTTGTATATGTGACCGATACAATAAGTAACTGTTTTTAATACCACTGTGAACACGAAAGAAAATAATTTTATTCTTGTTAATGGAACTCAACTTTTCTTGCTTACGGTATATTTCAGGTATAAGGTTATATTCATCTGGCAGCTCTACACATCCATAAAGTTAGAAAAATAATGTAGAAATAACAAATTGGTATTATTTTCCTTTTGAATTATTACAGCGTCATACATTCAAATATTATTTATAATAATAAATATTTTATAGCTATCTATAATTTTTTTTAACTTTTGAACTCGTACTTTCTTGTAAATTTTTATTGTTCATTAATTAACAGAAAATCTTAGCATTTTATTCACAATTTTATTGAAAATGTCCTGGCAAACGAAAAGAAAACTATGGTTTCTATGAAATATAATGGGCTTGCTAGAGCTTTCTGGCAGTAATCACTTGCTTTGATATAAATATTGAATGAGTTTACGTAAGTCATTCTTGTATTTCATTTATACATTTTCAAAAATTCCGAAAAGAAAATTATTATGCATAAAACAATGTATAGAATCGCATTTTCCTTGTGATAATAAATAAAATCACTAAAAACTTCAAAATGATTCAGTAAAATTCTTTGACTGTTTATTGAAGCGCATGCTACATAACTTTAAACTGAAGTGAAATGCAATTAACGAAGAATTTCTAGATAAATAATATTTCTCAATCGATGGTATTTTCTATTCATGCTCATGAATACATATATACGGAAATATTCATGCTCCAGAATATGTAAACTCCAATATTTAAACTGAAAGTGAAAAATCAGTTTACGTATTCATAATTGTTTAGTTAAAAAATATATTTGTGAGGCTGCTATTTATGCATGACATATCATTTGTTTTGATTTATTCGTAAGCTTTTTTCAATAATTATCCTATTTGATCATTCTTTTTAATAATAATTTTTAATAAAACAGAAAGAATATGTATATACTTTTCTATCTATTAAATCCGAAATATTCATATTTTTAAAGAATATATCGGAACATTTTGTTATTCAAAATAAATAAATAAATAAATAAAAAATAAATGTACATGCAAAAAAAAAAATTACAATAACGAAGAAATTTCTACTTTACTTAGCATGGCTTTCTTTTCCTAGAAAAGTATTGCAATTTTAAATGGCTGTAAAAAAAAGAGTTGGTTTAAAGATTGCAAAAGTTATATTTTATAATTGATATCTTACTCGAGTGCTAAAACTTTGATATTTTGTAGACTTATATGTTCCCGATGATATTATTTTAAACTGTTGCTACTTTTTAATGGAGGGATCGATTCATTTAATGAAGTTTTCAGATTAGTTTGAGTCAAATTCCAATATTTTAAGGTATAAGGTTTTGAAAATAATCAGTTATAAAGTTAAGTCTAAAAACTGAAAACAATTCGCAAGTATTTAGTAAACTTTTAGAACCTGCCTTTTAAAAATGTATTCAATACAATCCTAATTCATAAAACAAATGTTTTTCTTATATGTTTATTTTAAAGTCAAACATTAAGTGCCAGAAAGTCAAGTTTTGTCTAGAAATATGTATATGCCACGTTGCCAAAGAGGAAAGTATATAAAAAAAAAGAAAAAAAAAAAAAGAAGAAGAAGAAGAAGAAAGCATTTTAATTTAAAAATTTATTTCAAATTATTTGGTTTAAAAGTCATTTATTATTTAAATTATCAAATTGAAATTTAAATAATTTTATAAGAAAATCATTATTCATTGCCTAAAAATTTAAGAAATTCAATTGGAAAAATCATTATATTGCTTTTCCACTGTGAAAAAAAGCTATTATCCTAAAAACTGGTATACTAAAATATTAGTATTATAATTAGTATATTTTAAAAAGGATAACTGTCATACATGAACGTTTGTAAGAAAAGTTCAAATAAAAACCATTTACTTATATAACCTTAAAAAGCTATAAAGAGTAAACAGAGTAATTTCTTGCAAATAAGTTAGGATAAATTATTTGCAAGAAATTCGCTTCTTATGCCATTTTGTTTTGCCTCATTAGAGCTAGCTTTTAGCTGATTTAACAAATGGCATAAAGAGACTGACTTTTGTTTTGGTGTTCACATATTTGAAAAGATTAATGTGAAAAAGATCCATTAAGAAGTATTCAAGAACGAAAACAAAGATGTGCACGCTCCATTACATCGTCAAAAGCTATAAATAAAAGATATTACTTAAGATAATTCTATTCTGCTTTTGCTTACTCGGTTTCGTCTAGCTTCTTTACCTAGAATTTATATTTGGGATTGTTAAGTTTCCTTTGTTATTTTGTCGACTTTGAAGGGAACAGTAAAGATAAATTTTATGTTTTTCATAAAGGAATAATCTTGACATATACAAATGAAGGTAATTGCGTTAAATAGATTGCTTTTATACTCTATATTTGCCAAGGTGCGAGCTTTTACTTAATCACTATCCATGATATTCCGAGGGGAAAAAATACCAATAGGCAAAAAATTAAAATAAAGCTAAGAAAGAACAAATATATTTATGAGGTATAAGCTAAGAGTGAAATTGATTCAGAACCCCACAATTACGAATTTATTCTAGGATGAAGATCTGAATTTTACAACTTCATAAAAAGATCAACGCATCTGTTCTTAAACAGCTTAAATACTACGCATAAACTACATAGGATATTTAAACCTCGTTGCTGTTTTTTCGGTGAATAAATATGAAATGGACTTCTGTCATAGTCTCAAATAAAAAAAAAGACTAATTTAAATGTTATAGGTAATTTTTAATTAGACTGCTATTGTTCAAGAACTTTTTCAAATAGTCAAATATATGAGAACTGTTATTATTTGTTCAGCAGAAATAAAACAAATAGCATTTGAGACAGAATGAATGAACAAAGTGCAGTTTGATGTTGCAATTCTTCAAACACTATATTACAAGCCCAGTTACTTGAAAAAAATGTATAAAGTAAGATATATGGTGGTCAATGTTTGTAAAAAGGCTTATATATATATATATATATATATATATATATATATATATATATATATATATATATTTGTGATTTCTTGTTTATAACAAGCTTAGTTTTAAAGCTTAGTTATTTATTCATAAAGTGCATTAATACAGTCAATAATTTTATTGCTTTTGACACCAGAAGTATTTTTCTCAAACTTATCACTAAATCTGTTCTTATAACCGCAGGGATAAATTGTAACAATGAAAAGATTAATATTTATTTTTTTTCTTTTTACCATTAATTTATTAATTAAAATGTACAAGATATTTAGTCACTATTACTACTTAGAATAGTGGTCATAACTTTTATAAAAACATTTGAAGTAAAATAATTCACAATAGACATTATTCGATATACAATTTGCAATGGAAAACAATCGAACATATATCCTACTTAATGCATAAAAGTCATTCTGCATCAGAATTGCAGTTAACGCAAGCAAATGATAGACTGCTTTCTATCGCACATATTTTGTACTACAATTTTGCACATTAAGTATTGAACCCATTTTCCTTTGTGAGAATCGCAGACTGTGGAGCTCGGTTTTAATATATCGGTTTCGGATCCAGTTTTATTAGTTCGAGATCCGATTTCTTTGAAGAAGTGCCGTGGAAAGTGGTTTAGTGACGCTAAATCTGTTGGGGCCAAACGCATTCCTGCTGGAGTGACTAGGAAACCTGAAAATAGGGTACCAGTTCTCTCGTTTTCCTCATCTTCTGAACGCTGTTTAAATGTACATGATCTGTTACAATACGTAAGTCTAACATAACAACAAAACAGTACGTTAGTGTAATGTACTATATTATGACATACTGTCAAACTTATTGCACCTATCTCGGCAATTTAGAGCAGAGCGATTTTTGTTTTTTTAAATTTATATGTTAGTTTTAAAATTCCTCTTTTCACCCTCATTTTGCTTTGTTTTCCCTTTACCTTTTTACTTCTTTTTCTTTTTTTTTATATTTGAATAAATTATAGAATATGTCGCCATTTTTTTCCACTGTTTTTTCATGTATCTTACGTATGGAATAGAAATTCTTTTTACCAAGATAGCCTTTATTAGACATTTCTGAGGTGACTCCTTAGCATGATATTTGAGGATACGTAAAATATTTAATGCAGAAAGTCGATTTTCATGAATAAAACACAGATCAAATTAAGTTTCGTAATCTGTAATGTGTTCGAATTTATCCTGAGATTTTGTTACAATTTGCTCAATTTCATAATTTCAGGCATTTTTTTTTAATTAGTAAAAAAAAAAAAAAAAAAAAAAGGCTGTTAGAAAAAAAAACAATTTTTAGAACTTAATATTTAAATAAAACAAACGAATAAAGATATTTTTGAAAAATTGAATAAATCATCTAAAATCAAATTTTAAGAAATATTTTTTTGCCATTAATTAGCTATAATGAGGAACATGTTTACAATTTTTTCATTTCTTTTTAAGTTGACACTGGCTATGATGGCATAAGAGGTCCTATCATGAGAATCATACTAAGCGAAAATTTTAGGATTATACATTTTAACATTTTCTGAAGCAAACCTTTGCGTAAAGTGCGTTTTAAAACCTAACTCTGCTTATAACTATCCCCGGGCTCCTCTAATACATACATTCTAAGACCTTATTCGATTGTTTGTTGCTTATAAGAAAGTTTGTTTAAAGAAAATAGTTTTTTTGAAGTTATATGGAAAAGCAAGCAACTTTTATTGAAGAGCTGGAAATCTCATCTTCTTTATGTCTCCTCAACTTACTTCAAAACGAATAGAGTTAAGAATTTGTTATTTGATAATAATGTTCATATTTTGCCATACCCAGCTACAATGTTTGATTTCAGTAGAGTGGAAAATAAAAGGACAATCTATATTGTCCATATCTATGATTAGATCGGATACATGCTGATTGGAAACGCTTTATATGTAAGACAATCTAACATCGAATCTCAAAATCAGTAAATACTAAATGGATTTTTCCAAGTGATGTAAGTAAATGAAAACAGAATATTTTTTTAATTGGTGGTCTTCTAAAATATTTTACTGTGTAGAAATAAATGAAAAATAAGAAAGAAATGATTAATGTTACTGGCTAATAAAAATTAATGGTTAGTTTGAAATTATTTTTTCCAATACCAATATTTTCATCAAATATATAAATATTAAAATATAGCATTAAATGTATTTGAGTCATGTTAAAAATTAAAATTTTACCAATAAAATTCCAGTGATCTTCTAACTTTTTTCCACATTTTTTTTAAATGTCTAAACTTTGTTCCTTTAAGATGATAAACTTCATAAAATTATCATATATGAAATGTTGTTTCAGAATTAAAATTACTTTATTCAATAGATTTCCTCAATTTACCAAAGATTATCAAATTTTAGTAGGAAAAAGTGTTTTATATGCTCTTTTTCCCATGTTGAATATTATTTTAGTATAATTAAAATGTTGAAATATGGTTATATTTTTGAAAATTACAATTAATGCTATACGGGTCATTATGAATAAATGAAATATCATGATAATTATGAAAAATCCAGTTTTGTCTTTGAATTATATTTTTAAAGTGATTAGAATATGATAAATATATATAATTTAAAAAAAAGTTGTGAAAATATATAATAAAATCAAATATGTTTTAAAATAATGTATATTAAGTGGCATTGAAAGTTTATATATACTACAGAAAAAAAGATATTGTTTCATTCTAAATGCAAAACTTCTCTACAGTTGAAGCGTAGATAAAAAAAAAGAACTTTGGAAAGCCTACCTTTCGTATATTAGAGCATTGTTTGAATCTGGAATAATATATATAATATAATATATATATAATTAAGCCAATTAAAATTTTAAAATGAAAACCAACTCGATTTTTTTTTGTTTTGATTACATCAGTTAGCATTTAAAAAATATCTATTGGCTTAACATCTCTATCAGATTTCTTTTTAGTTAATGAAATAAAATAACTCTTTATAAAACTAATCCAAACTATTTTCAGAAATAATATTAAGAATGTTGAACTTTTATACTAATGTTATAAGACATTGTTAATATTTTTATTACATATTTAAATGCTTCTAAAATTTCTATTTTTTTCTTAATATTACTAAATTAAGAAGATTTGCTAAAACTAATTATTATCAACTGTATCTTCTGAAGTCTTTTTCGGCTGAATTCTCAAAGAATTAATTTATCGTTTAATTTAAAAATTATTATTTATTAATTTTCTAGAAGAAACCGATTTCTGTATTAGTAATTTCATAGTATATAACGTGAGCATTATAAAATGCTGCGAAATCCTATAAATAGAATATTCAACAAGAAACACAGAGTAACAGAGAATGTTAAAAGATAACTATTTTTCTAAAAATGTTTTTCCATTTGAACGAAAGAACAATGAGCTACATCTTTAATGTGAGTGATATTTATATTCTTTCATTTTATATGTTTATATAATCTCTATTTTACTGTGATCTTTTGTCACATACCTAAGAGTTTTCGAATCAGAATATGTATATAGCGTAACTCAATTATAAGTTTTTTAATATACCTTTGGAAAACCAATGAATGCAAAAGCTTAGAATGAAGATGCTGATGAATGTTATCGTTATATGATGAATGCAATATTAATGTAATAGAACATAAATAAGTTTCTTCATCACAAATCCTTCATATAGGCATTATCATTCAAAGACATTTGTATTCGTTTTAATGAAAATAATAAATGTTTAATGAAATTACAAATCCTACTTTTATGAGATGAAAAAAATAAAACTATTAGTTTATGAAAGATCAGAGTAAATTATTTGTAGAAAAAGAAAGTTTTAAATTTGAACGAAAGCAAACACTCTTATTACAGACACGCCAAGATAAATGTTCTTAAAGTTACATAAAATGTCCATTAGTTTCTTGTAAAGATGTTTATTGAAAACCCAAGTTAATGTAAATAAATAACGACTGCCAACTCCAATAAGGAAAAGCATTTTGTATCCATTTTATTTTCGAAAAAACCATTTCGTATCGATTAAGCTGGGACTGAGCATTCCTTAACTGATTTTAAGATGACAATTATATATTTTTAAATGAGAAAATGAATGATGAAATGATAAAAAGAGAGTTATAATGGTTGATTTATAGACAATTCTTAATGCAACTCTGAATCCTACTTTAATGATGCAATGCATGAAACAGTGCTTCATTAGATCTTATTTTACTTTTATAAATATTTTATTTTCATTGGATCTTTGGCATTAAATGCTAGAGAATTTGACTATTTTGAGAATTTGCAGTTTTTTTTCATTGGAATTAAGAAACTGCATATATGTTAGTAAATTTATTAGTTTATATTGATATTTGAACACTGAAATACTTTACCTAATATATGATTTTCGTAATATAAGAACTAGAACTTTTGAGATCAACTTTTTGCATCAAATCTAATTTCAATTCATTACTTTGGAAAATTAATGAAATATTCTTTAGAAAAGTGACAAATACGTATTCTTTAAGATAGGCGCAGATGAAGTAAAACTGTTTGTTTTACATGTTTAAATGACATGTTTAACTAACATGTTTAAATGAAAAAAACAAGCTAAGAAATAAAATAAAAATTAAACAAATGAAAAAAAACTGTTTTTTAAATGTACTTTAATGATTTAGTTATTCCATGGATGATGGTTTTACATAAATAGTGGATTTCTTTCTTTTTATCAAGATAAAAATTTTGCAGCCGGCGTACTGGCATAGGGGTAGTACGTTTTCCCCGTGATCTGGGCGTCCCGGGTTCGAGTCCCGGTTTGAGCATGGTTGTTCTTCCGTTGTTCTATCTGTGAGATGTGTGAATCTGCCCTCCTGTAAAAAGAGATTCCCAAGCAGCAAGAGAAGTCGCTAAACGATTGGCCAAGCATCGCAGCCATCTGATATACGCCGCCCGTATTTTGCCAATGTCACCTTTGCATTGGCGCGACATCGGATTTTGACCATATTTTTTTCTGTCGCCTCTGAAGATCGCTTTTTCATCGGGGCGAACTCCTACGGCGACTTAGTGAAAAAGACCGGCTCAAAGCAATCGGCCCATAGTCGCCTCGATGTCGGGAAAGTTGCTTTTCCTAGGTGGCGCTATGCGAACATATTTTAGAAACTTCCCATGAATCACCTGGCGTGTACTGGATTTTGAAATTCAACCGCATACTGTCATTTCAAGAAACTTGGTAAGTGTAAAGTTTTTATTATTATATATTTGTAAATAATATATTATTTATTCTAAATAGTGAATAAAAAAGATTATTTTTGTTGAAGCCGTTCGAACTCGTTGCTTAACATGGAGTTGCACGTGATATTATTAGCGTTAGGCGTAAGCGACGATTATCATTTCTTTTCTTGTTTGTATTCTTTTCAAGTGATTTTATTTCCTATCTTTTTTTTTTGTGTGTGTGTGTGTGTGTTCTTAAATTATTGCAGATATTTTTCCATTTCATTTACAATGCCTTTCCTTTTGTTAACAACAATTTCTAATGAAAAAAGTTTTTAAAAAAATATTAAATTGCGTTCTTATGTTTTGGCTTTGCAATAACATTTGTGTTATTATTTTTATTTCGACATAAGGCTAAAAAAATAGATTAGCAGAATATATTTATTGTAAATTTCAAAAAAAAAAATCTTTAAAACTTGCAATTATGTAGTTATATTTGAATACTCTTATGTGAATAGTTTATAATTATTTCACCTTTCATAAAATAGTAACATAAATTTTACACCCATTAGTTTATATTATTTTTCTCTATTGTCCTAAACATTATTATATTTATCTATATAGTTCATTATCAGATTGAAAACATTATCAAGCTTATGAAGTTCTATATATCTATTTTACTCCTTAATTACATATCTCCAATTGTCAACAAATATTTTATTTGTACTTTAAAAAGAAGTGAAAGCTCAATCATTATTCTAATTAAGGAATATGTTTTTTAGGTTCATCAAATCTGCAAAAAGAAGAATGAACTTGAAGAAAAGTATATGTATAATTCTTTATATGTATTACCAGCAAAATATGAAATCCAGTATTCTATAGAATGGCCAAGCATTGTATATAATGCCTAAAACAAGCCAGTAATGTATGAAACAATTTGTATTTCATACATTTTCTAAGCATTCTATAGAATGCCAAATGACAACCTGGCAAAGTATGAAATACATCTCTCATTCCATGAAATAAAAATTTTGTGCAACTTTTGTTTCAAAACTGAAGATGCAATTAAAGATAAAATAAATTTTAAAATTGATCTATAAATATAAACAAAAAAAAATTCTCACTATTTGTTTGGAAACTACTGTGCAAGTTTCTATTCCTGACTTCAAAAAAGAGCAAAATATTGGAAGTTACAATTAATGTGGCGGAGTATGGTTTCTACCGACTTGGAACATCAGAAGGAAATTTAAAACAATTATATGCGAGACAATTATATGTCCCAATTCACTTAATATCCTAAGAACTTGTTTAGAATTGAAGATATTCCAAATCACAAAATTTCTCTGGTCAGTTGCAATTACTCAGAGCAGTGGAAGCAATCAAGGATTTATCAGATGTATGTGTTTAAGTGCCAAAATATGTAATGTCTTTTCGTGAAAAATGTAGTAAAACTTCAAAATGTTGCAATGTGATAGGCTTGAATGACAAGTAGGTAAATTTTAATTTCTGATTTTTTTTATCTGAAAACTTATTTGCCTTAATTAGAAAGGCATAAATTTTGTTTTGTACAAATTTTATTTTTCTATATAATTGGAATAAATTTTTTTAATGGCAACCTCATTATTTTTTCAGACTGACAATTCAAGTGATTTTAATTCTATTTAGCTTAGTTAATTTTCCTTTTCATTTACAATTTTTCTATGAAAGAAGTTTAATAAAGTATTAAATAACATTTTTATATTTTGGTATTGAAATAACATTTGTGTAATTATTTTTATTTTGACATGAGGCTAAAAAAAAGTTTAGCAGAATGTATTTATTTTAAACTTCAAAAAAAAAAATTCTTTAAAACTTGAGATTATGCAGGCACTTTGGAGTTCTCTTATATGAATAGTTTCAAAGTATTTCGCATTTCATAAAACAGTAACATAAATTTTTCTCCCATTAGTTTGAGTTTTTTTTTCTTTATTATCCTAAACATTATTATAAAGTTTGCTTACACAGTCCAGTATCAGAACAAAAATATTATGCTTATGAAGTTCTATAAGACTTTTGCTTGTTAATTACTCATCTCCAATAGTCAACAAATGTTTTATTTGTACTTTTAAATGAAGCGAAATCTCAATTACTATTATAATTGTTTTCTAGGTTCAGCAAAAAGGAAAAATGAAATGTATAAATAAATGTATAATTTTTTATATGTAGCTGAAGATTCAGTTATACATATATATAATATTTATATAAATGTGTGTGGATTTTTAGAAATTTCAAACTCTTCAAGTATTACATAATAAATAAAGTTTAAATAAATTTTTTATAAATTACTTTGTGTCAATATTATTTATTCTTCTAAATTATAAGTCATAGTTTCAGGATTTTGCTTGGGTTTATAAGTCATTACAGAAAATTCAGTAAAAAATTTCAAGTAAATTATTATTTTACTTTGTATTTCTAAAATATTATTTAATGAAGGTCTTTGTAAATAAATTTTTTTGCATAGTTGTTTTTCTTTTCTCCTAAAAATAAAGAGGGGAAAATAATAATTAAAAAAATATTTGTCTAAAGAAATTTTGTATAATTGAAAGTAGTGTTTACATTTTTAGGTATGGAGTTTTTGTGAAATATTCAGAGTTAATCATAGATCAAATTTGGTTCTTGTGCCATGAAACAAAACCAAACTAATCATAGATTTTTAAAAAAATTAGAAATTTGAAGTAAATTGTTAATTTGTGCTTGTAAAATGTTATCAATTGGACATTAGCTAACACTAACATTTGTAATGAGGTATAAAATTTCTACATCATAAAGTAACTTTGTAAGTTAATAATAAATAAGATTTCGTATAAGTGAAAGAAGTGTTGTATTTTTGTGCATGGAATTTTTGTGAAACATATTTTACAAATATTCAGAGTTAATCATAGATCAAATTTGGTTATTTTGCCACAAATCTAAACCTCACTAAACATAAATTATGAAAATATTAGAAATTTGAAGTAAGTTATTAAATAAGAAGTAAGTTTGTGCTTGTAAATTGTTGTTTATTGAATATTAGCTAACACTAACATTTGTAATGAGGTTTAAAATTAATGCAATATGAAGTAACTCTGTAAATTAATAGTAAATAAAATTTCCTATAATGGGAAGAAGTGTTCCATGTTTGGGTATGGAATTTTTGTGAAATATTCAGTGTTAATCATTAATTAAATTTGGTTCTTGTACTACAAAACCAAACAACTAAATATAGATCAAGAAAATATTAGAAATTTGAAGTAAATTATTAATTTGTGCTTGTAAAATGTTATCTATTGGACATTAGCTAACACCAAAATTTATAATGAGGTATAAAATTTCTTCATGAAGTAATTTTGTAAAATCAATAGTAAATAGAATCAGTAAAATTGAAAGAAGCGTTACATTTTTGTATATGGAATTTTTATGAAACATATTTGTGAAATATTCGGGGTTTAACATTGATCAAATTTTGTTATTTTGCTACGAATCTAAACCTCACTAAACATAAATTATGAAAATATTAGAAATTTGAAGTAACTTATTAATTTGTGCTTGTAAAATATTTTCTATTGAAGAAACATATAATAGGAATTATATAATTTAGTGTTTGAAACTATTTTTAACCAATGCATTAAATTTTAGGGTGTTAAAATAGGAATTTGTGTTTTATTCATTATTCTTTAGGAATTATTTGTTTATTGCTCACATTAAGCAATATAAAAGTGTGTATAGTAAAAAAAAAAAAATATTTTTTTAATAAGAATTATATATTTTTCTGTTTCGAATTTTTATAAAATAGCTTTTAAAAACAAATGATATAGGCAATATATATAATACATCTACTTTTAAATTTCTAATATCAGTTAAAATCATACTGATTAATTATATAATTGAAACTATGATTATGTTAACATTTCTTCCCATGCATTAAACAATGAAAATAAATAGGAAATATCAATGAAGGAAATAAATCTTATATGTAGATAGATGTTCAGGGGATCAAATTTAAAATTATTTCAGATAATTTTAACATTTGTTTATTTTTTTTAAAGAGCAGTAAAAAAATGTCATTTAAACATTTTATAGGGTAAGATTGTGGTAAAATCTATGCTATAATAATAGTTAAAAAAAGTTGGAAGAATTGTTAGAATGACATTTTCCATGAATTTTTATCGAAAACAAGTATTTTATGGAATTTTAAATTTATCAAAATAAATAACAAACACTATTATTAATAGGTAAAAAAGAAAAGTAAACTATTCAAAATGTCTCGTATTTTCAGTCTTTTGACAAAATTTTGAAAGTATGATAATTTTAAATATTATGACACTAGTTTCTAGAGTTTGAGAAAATTGAATAACCATTAAACTAATATTTCAATTTGACACCAGCAAGTGTTCAGAAATAAATTGCCTATTGATCGGCATTTGGTTGCCCATTGCTAAAACACATGGGGAAATGATTGGTATTGGGTCGCCGATTGTTAAAACACATGGGGAAATGATTGGTATTGGGTCGCCGATTGTTAAAACACATCGGGAAATGATTGGTATTGGGTCGCCCATTGATAAAACAGGTCGCGAAATGCTTGGTATAACGTCGCCCGTGATAATAACAAGTCGCCAAAGGATCGGCAAATTCGTCGAAAACAAGTCGGGGCGACCATCGCGCGGCAAACCGCCGGGGGACATGACCAATGTCGGGGCGAGATCGCCTCCGAGCTCGCCCCAATCTCGCTCGTTCTGTGGGGCGATGCTTGGCCAATGGTTGGCCAACGATCTTTTACTGCTTGGGTTGTGCAAGCGAATGAATGATGCGTGAGTAGCAAAGTCGTACTCTTGGCTCTAGTTCGCGCTACTAAAAAAAAAAAAAAGCGACGCTCCCCTTCCGGTTTAAATCGCTGTCTTCGTAAGAGCGGGCTTGTCCGTGGCAAGTGCCATAAGAAACAACAACAATATTGCAATGAATCGGAAAGTACGACGAAACTCTGCATGACATACTTATAAATTAAAAAAAATAACAAAATATTCTTATTTAAACGCATGCATACTTAAATTGATGAAATGATTCTTCATATTAATAAACATTATTTCTTCTTAGCAATAAAATTGATTATGGAGTCATAGTCGTATTTTTCGTATTTTAATTCAAATAAGTCTGGTGATATATGTGAAATAATATGGACATAAATATTATAGACATTATTTTAATTCTGTGCATTTCTGCGATCCTTATTTCAGCAAATTCTTATCTGAAATTTCGGATTCCTGCCATTATAATATGTGCCAAATTATTCAGCATATTTATGTATTCTTGGGTAAGAGGATTTCATTTTACTTTTATATCTAGAAAGCTACAATGATGATTTCACTGACACGAAAATTAAAATACAATATCCAAACATTAGGAGGGAATTATGTATATTATTAATTATATGTATTGAAATACAGGATAATACTTAAAACATTCATAATGCATATTTATTAATTAAAAAAATTATTTTCATAGTTTTTTAACAGCTCGAGACTTACAACAAACACAGAAAACACAGAGAATGATTTTTCCTTAATTAATGAAATTCCAAAACTCTACTAATTTTTAATAAACTGGATGAAATGAGGGAAGAAAATAAATAATACTAATTTTTTAATGAGATTAAGTCCAATTTGAATTTGTTTAATTCAGTTTTCTTTTCTAAAAGTTTTTATCTATTTCAAGTGGTTTCTTCACTTCAGAATATTTTAAGAATGGCTTCCAAACATTTCTTAATATTAATAAGCATTTATTGAACTGAAATAAGAATAATTTCACAATAGAAAGATTTTAATGAATAATAAATTGAAATTTTGCTAATTTCCTCAGAAAATGTTTCTTCTTTTTAAATTGATCTAGAATTATTTATATTTACGATAGTAATAAATATTTGAAAAGTTTCTATTTTCTAACTTTTATATGTTAATAACATTTCTTTGAAAATATCTTCAATTTTTTCTAGAAATTTGCAAATAATATTTTAGGAGGATGTAAAAATCAATTTGTAAAAAGTAACATTTGAATAATTTCATGAGAACATCCAAATTAACTTCCAAAATTAATTCCAAATTAATTTTTCTCCAATTAATTTCAATATGAAAAATTCATCTTTAATTTTATTAAGATTATTATGAAGGTTCATCAAGAATCTTTGTCGGGTAAACTCTAAAAACTGAATACGAAGAAGCATAAGTAGAAAAATATTTTTTTTTCTTAAAAATAAATTCAAGTATTTTAAATTTTAACTTTTCCCCTCCAAAATATTTTTTTGGGAATTTAGGATTTCAGTATGATTTATTCCAATTACTTCAAAAGAAAAAAAAGTCTAAATTGTAGAAAAATATTTTGGATTATTTGTTTACAACCACGAGACTTGAAAGTATATTCCACGAAGATTTCTTTAAGTGTATCTTTGTTGAAACATTTTGATTGAAATCTTTTATTGCAATGAGAACATTTTCGCACGTTTTATGGCCTATTTTATTAAGCATATTAGCGTATTTATGACCTATTATTTAAGCGTATTAGATGGCCAAATATAAAATTAACTAAAGTTTAAAGATATTTTTTAAATTCCCTTTAACAATGAAGTTGAGGAAAGACTATGAAAGAGAAATCGTAAAAACATTCAGCATCATAAGGTTTGGTTTTACAATACAAAAGGGTTTTTTAGGACCTCAAAGTTTTGAAAATTTTAAACTTAGTTAAGAATAAGTGAGTTAAATTTAGTTTAAGGATTGTAATTCAGTATCTTGTATATTCACCATATTTCTAATAATCGGTAATCGCAATGGGTATTACATTTGGTTTAATTAATATTTATATATTTTTCTATATTTTCGTTTTTTATTTTATTTATTTATCCATACTTATTTTTGTTATATTTTATATATTTTCCGTGTTTATTATATTTTTTTTATTACGAATTGATATATTTTTGAAACATATTTTAATTTTTATTTATCATTCCTAATCCCATATGTTTAGTTTGATCGATTTATTATTATTATCGATTATTATTATTATTATTATCGATTATTATTATTATAATCGGTTGTTATTATTATTATCGATTTATTATGATTATTCAGGGATTCTTATTAAGATTGATCACTGTCAACTATCATTAACATTTATTTGCTCTTGTATCCTTCACTTAGCAAATATTAATACTTATAAACTTATTTGACACTGTTTTACATACAATATTCAAACTGAATAAACTAATCACAACTTAATCATTTTAAGACAATTTCAGGAAACAAAATTTTTAAAAGCTTCTGTGACAAGGAATATACTATTGCATAAATCTATCATCATATGTAAATATAAATATTTAAAAATGATGTTATTAAAATAGAATGGAATTATTACTTTAATCAAGTTAGTCAATTAACAGGTTCTCACCTCTGAAAATGACAAATTGCTCATTGCATTTTCGCACAGAAATGTACACAATTTTCAAAATCTAGCACATAAGGATGTGGGTGAGGAAAAATCGCAAAATTTCACTTTTACAAAAAGAACAGTTAAGTTAAACACAAGTTTAAAAATAAACGTAAAATACATTTTAAAAGTTTATCATTTGCCTATAATATTTTATTTTGAATCTAAAATAAAAAAGATGTCGATCAAGAGCATATATAATGCACTTTTACAAAAAGAACAGTTAAGTCAAACACAAGTTTAAAAATAAACGTAAAATACATTTTAAAACTTTATCATTTGCCTATAATATTTTATTTTGACTCTAAAATAAAAAGATACCGATCAAGAGCATATGTAATGATGCTTTTGGAGTTATATAAAATACAATTAGCCTGTTGTACTTATAATCAATTATACAAAAATATATAATCGGAATATGTTTCATTTCGTAAAATATTTCATGTAATCAATCTTTAAAGTAGAAGTAAAGTAATGAAAGTGAAAATTTATACCTGAAAGTGTTTTTTTCATGTCATAAGAAGTATCTAAAATAGAAAATCGATAGTATCATTTTTTAAAACTCTAAATATTTGAAATATTCCAAATTTTTATTTTTTAAGCTTACTTTATGGTGAGGCTGAAAATGATGAATCTGGTACAAGATTTGCGAGGAAAAAATATAGAAAAAAAAAAAAGGTCAAATACTTTTTCTATATACAGGAATTTTGAACAAGAATTTTAAAGAATTCATTACATTTTTTTTTGATAGATGGAAGGACACGCGCGAAGAAAGTGAAGATGAAGGGATTCGTTGCGAAGTTTTGTTATTTAAATAAACTTGGAATATTAGCAGAAGGACATAAAATAAAAATTTTTAAAGGATTTTCGGATGTAGAACTTTTATTTCTCTAAAATACTGTAAATAATTTATGAGAATTCATGAGCTGTATTATTAAAATATATAAAAAATTTAAGTTCAGAATTTTTTTAAAAAATAAGGTTGTTTTATTTATTTCTGACTAAGCTTTGTTAGGCTTAAGTAATCTTTGGTTTTAACAATGTCAGATTAATTTTTATTTGATATTAACGGAAGTGTTATGAGTTTAAATAAATTAGGCTGCCTCTTTATAGGACTCTTTCACTCATTTCTGGAAACATTTTTCAAAGAACATCAGAGGGCCTCAAACTTTTGTATCATTTAAATAAAAAAAAAAAATCTATTAGAATTTCAAATTTATTCTACAAAATTACATTATAGGTTCTCAAATTTGAATAAATGCAAGCTTTATATATTTATAAATTTCTAACTGTAAAGAAAATTTAAAATAATTTTCTTTTATAAATTGAAGAATATTAGTATCTAATTTGAAATTGATATACATTATAATCTTTAAAATACACAATTTATTTTATTAATAGTATATTTGTTGTTATTTGTTAAAGCAAGTACCAGAATTGATATTACTGCTCCAAACAATATTTGTGCCATTTAATTGATTACAAAGCAACTAAATCATTTTAAAGATAATTTCTACAAAACCAGAAAAAGGCTACTTATAAATATGGTATATACTGCTTATATTTACTTATAAATATTGATCTATTTCTATTCTAATAAAGTTAGGTTTGATTAAATTACATCACAAATGAATTATTTTGATGAACTGATATTGTTTTCTTTACTTATATAATGAACATTTAAATTACATTATTTTGAACGCGATATGAAAGTGACCATCAATGAATTTTGAAATTTGAAAAGAAACGTCCTACTAGGGATATTTTTACAGTTTTTTATAAATATATCTGAACGAGGTGATTGAATGGTAATACAAATTTTGAAGCTTTGTTGTTTTTAATAATTGTATAATAGTCGACGAATGGAAATTATTATCTGCATAATTAAGTACTAACGTTAAAACTGGTCCAAGGTTTTGTATTAGAATACAGAAATAGTTTTAATTAAACTGAAATTATATTTCAACGATTTGCTCATGGACATACATGATGGGCCGGGATTGACTGGTTGGTAAGGCGTTGGATTCGCATCCATTGAGTTGCAAGTTTGAACCCCACCGGTCGAAGACTCTCCGTGTGTATGGTAGCTGGCGCACGTATAAATCTGTCAAGGTCACAGAATCCTCCATGTCGAGAGTAATATCACTGGGGGTACTGGATCAGGGGTGAGCGTTCTCTGATTCAGGTCTAAATTACGATCTCTGGATGAGTGAATGCAACACATGAATGAAGTCCGCCCCGTAAAAAGGGCTGTGACGTGTATGTACCTAAGTCGTACTCCTGACCCTAGACGGCGCTACTGAAAAAACAAGACTCACTCTTGGCTTAAAATTGATGACTTCTAAAGTCAATGGGCTTGTCAAAGACAAGTGCCATTAGAAACAACAACAACAGATTTAAAATTTTTATGTAGAAATGCTGTGTTGTTTCTAATGGCACTTGCCATGGACAGGCTCGCTGACGAAGTCAGCGATTTTAAGCCAAGGGAGCGTCTCTTGTTTTAGTAGCGCCAACTAGAGTCAAGAGTACATCTTAGCTATTCATGTATCACATTCGTTTGCACAACCCCTTTTTACAGGGGGGCGTATTCACACGTCTCACAGATAAAACAGATGAAGAACAACCAGGCCCGTACCTGAACTTGAACCCAGGACGCCCAGAACATAGAGAAGACGCGTTACTTCTATGCCAGGACGCCGGTTTAATGTAGAAATGATTCATTTGTGTAAAATAAATGGAAACTAATTTAAACATGAAGTCCTAAGGAAGATTCAATAGAAAATATAAGAAGTATTGATGAGAAAACCAAACATTTTCCATTGCCTACAGACCCCTACAAATCATTAACAAATAAAATTAAAAGTTTTCGAATATGTCTTTAACACCAGCTCACTTCTTAAATATAAAATAAACACACAAAATATAATAAAAGTTTTAAATTCTTTAAATTCTCTAGTAAATACTTTCCAGTGGCAAAAGAACTTCTGTTTTACACCACCCAAGTTCCAAAACAAATTATTTTCTGATGATTCTTCCCATTTATAGATTCACTACTATCTAGATTCTTTTGATGACACGATTTCACAATAGAACCTAACAGCATTCCCGGAGGATAGGAAATAGTAAAAGGCCTATCGTAATACTGTGTGATCGAAAACAGTATCTGCAGACAAAATTCCTTCCACTTAGCTACCGATCCCTTCTACAATTTCTGAAGTATCTGTGAAGAGTTCTCCCTGGAGACTACCTTAACGAATGAGGAATTCGATGTCACTGTTTTTTCCAGACACTTCAGGCAATCGGCGATTTCTGTTCACTTTTAGGTTGCAAGTCGGGTATTAGCGAACAAAGTTGGTAAAGGATCAACAGCTTTAGGTCAATGTAGGTTTGTTGGACATTGAAGTAAGGGGTGCATTTTTTTTCTCTCTCAATATTTTACGGTATCTCCTTTCGAAGCCGCTACAGATCAAATAAAAGAACATAAAATAATGGCTAGTAAAGACATTGGGATCAACTTGGAGTGTTAAATATGTTAACAATTTTCATCTGATATTGTATATTAATTTTCTATGTAAATGTTTTAATCATATTATTTAAAATCTGTTATGCAACTGATTAATTTTAGAGTTGTGGATATTATTTAGCTTATTTATTCAAAGCTACAGGTTTCACATTTCTTATTTTGAACAGCATTTTATTAGCAAGAAATAACATATTAAACAAAGATAAATTGATACATATATTTAATATAATAATATTAATACAACATGAGATGTTTATTAATATTATTATTTTAAATATAAACTAATGATTCAATGACGAGAAATATCTTTTTTAGATCTGATATTTATTAATTCAAATATCAAATTCGATTTTTTTTAAAAATAATATTTTTGAAGGGTTTATTTTATTTAGCACTAATTTTATTCCATTCTTTGAAAATCATTCTTTTTCGAACTAATAGTTTCTAAAAAAATAATTTTTCCTTTAATTTACTTAGTGACTTTATAATTTCTATAAATTGATCAAATTTCTGTTTTATTGATAAATTTTAAACAGTTGATACAGTTATTGAACATTTTTAATGCGCATTCGTCGCTTTGGAACTAACGATTCCGAGTATGAATATTCTTGCAAAGAAAACAATAATAACCACAACTATTCACAGTACTTTACGTTGGAACTCTGAATAAAGAAAAGTAAAGGATCTCCCTGATTCTTTCTCACATAATTTCTAATGAATGCTTAATCTTTTTCTCCCTGAAAAAACAATGAGATTTAGACAAGACCATGAGTACTTTGAATGAACAGAATTTTATTTTCACACTTGATACTATGTAATTTGTAGCATAATAAAGAAAACTGTTATTTGTGTATTAACTGTATGTCTTATGAAAAAGTTAATAATTAGGAACTATAGTTTGAAAGATGGATCTTCATCAAAAATCTAGTCATTTTATTGAAAATAATGTACTATATTTTGTAATTAAACGCTGACATATGTACTAAGAAATCTAACTTGTATTTTCAACATCCTTTTTCCGATTGATTGAAGCCATAATTTGATAAAAAAAGAACAACCGTAGTCACAAGATCGCATACCATATTTCACTTATTTAAGTAAATTCATATCGATAGGCCTCAGATCCCTGGCGGTCTGAGGGTCCGATTTGGATACTGAACTTCACATTAGATTGTAAATACTAGAAACATTTTATCCATCTAGCGTTTTTTGATTTATAGTAAATGTGTTATCTTTTAATCGAGCTGACGGACAGGCAGATTTTATCAGTATTGAAATCTGCAAATGTCGTGAAAATGCCATATGCCATATTTCATCCATTTGACTCAAATCTTTTCTTTGTCGAGTTCATAGACAGGTAGATAAATATAATTCCAAAAATGTGTTTATTCGATTCAAAAAGTCTAAATCCCAGTGATTCATCAAAAATACGAGATCGAATTTTTTACGATATTTGGACTGGTGTTTCCTATATGAGAAAGTAAAAATCTTTCAGAACGAAGGCATCGTGCAGCTATAGAAATTATACTTAAAATATAATTTAAGTTTGAAATAATATTTTTCTTCAAATCTTTCTATCATTGGTCTTCGGTAATATTAAAAATATGTTAAGAAAACTGCTTATTGTGGACTTCATGTCAATAAGAAAACATTCTTTTTTATTTTTATATACCATGTTGATTTTTTGGATTTGACATTTTTTTATATAACTTTAGAGTTGAAAATCCACAACACATCGAAAGAAACGCTCATGTAATCAATTAGATGAATGTAATATGGATTGTTCATCCAAAAACATCATCATCAAGATTTTTCGCAATATTAAACCGAATATCTACTGATTACTCAGGTTTTTTTCTGTTCCTGTTCTATCTATAAGAGTATGCGAATACCTTAAGCATACTATAAAAAATATGAAAAATAAAACCAATGACATTTTCCACAAACACATTTTAATTATAATTAAACTGTGTATAATTATCTATAGTTTGGGCTAATGTGATAAAATTTTGAATTGTATATGCATTTTATAATTTATTTCATTTGCTCGAAATTCAATTACTAAGTTTTATTTTCTAAAAATATACGCATATATTGATTACCTTGAAAGTTTTAATGCAAAATAAATCTAAATTTATAAATCTCTTTTAACATTTCTTAATTTAGCAAGCATTTGCATAACGATAGAATATTATTTATATTAAAATGAGATTATGGAATTTCTAGATATAAATATTTCACATTTCAAAAGAAAAATTAAATTCTTATTATATGCATAATATTAGATAAAGTGTTCATAATATTACATACAATATTTCTTAGAGTTATGTAAAGAAATTTATTGAATGCTAGTGCTATTTTAAATATATAAATGCGGTTAAATTGAAAAAGGAAACAGAAGAGTGGCGTACTTTGCTTCAAAAAGATCGTTTCAGATCGATTATGGAGAAAAGCAGCGATTTGTCTACTGCATTAAAGATAATGTATTTGAAAATGGAAATAAATTGAAGATGTGAGAGAATTCCATGAAGATCACTTTGCAGTAAATATTTCAATAAATTTCAATGTATATAATTCATTAGAAAACTGAGGCTCAAAAGTAGGAAATTAAGAAGCATCATTTTTCATCTTTTAAATAACTATAATTCATTCATTTTAATAAATATAACTGCAATATTCGATAAAAAGACTGCTTCTGAGGCATTGAATATTGATATTAGGTATTGAATATTATTAGTATTATATTCAATATCTTATGAAAAAAATATTATGTTATTAGATTTTTATATATTAACTTTTATTAGTATTTACAGACATAATATATAGTTTGCAAATACTTTTCCTTTATGAATTATAATAAAAAACGCAATTTAAAGTCCACTACTTTTTTGAAGTAATTGGAAAAAAATATATTAGCGAAAATGTCTCATTGAAGTTTAAACTATGTAAAAACAATATAATAATATCAAAGTTTTATTTAAACTGTTTTTTCGATAATTTTTAACATTTTTAACATAATGTTCCTTAATCAATCTAGCTGTAGATGCCAACGAAGAATTAATCATGATTCAATGTTTCTAAATTCAGGATTTTAACAATTTCGCTGATATTGTTATACGCTTATTTGTTAATCCAAAATTTACCCAATTTAACACTTAACTCAGAAATGGACACTTTTTATTCTCGTATATTTGTAAGAAAATTTAGCAAATCTTGTTCACAAAGCATTTGTTTGTGTAATCATTGAAGTGAACATTACACGTGCTGTTACGAGAGCGGAATAATTTGTTTAGACCTGAATATGCTATTGTTAATTTTTTATATGACAGTAATAAGAAATTCAAATGCTATTTGATAATTCTAAATGGAAAAGAAAACAAAAATATGCAGGTTAGGCTTATTCTATTTCTGATTGACTAACAAACTGAAAACTCCAAAACTCAAAATATACTTTAGCAGAAGAAAGAGAAAGCTTTTGACGAAGTCAAGAAGAAGCGGTGAAAGAAATTACTTTTCATTTTCTACATCCATTAGAAAACTTCGGCAAATTATTAACAAGAAAAAAACCCCATAAATTTAATAAACTTGGTCAATCAAAGGCATATTTAACCACCTTGATTCAAGCAAAGAAAAAAAAATCTTTAAACAACTGAGATTTCTAAGACCTCCATCGAACACTTTAAACAAAAACTTTTTTTTTCTTTCTATATTGCCTCTTCTCTTATACTAAGCATTTCTTTTCAATTCCCTCACTCCCATAGATTCATTATATCCTGAACTCGTTCGAAGATACGATTTGACAATAGTACTTAACAACGCTCCTCAGGGAAAGGAAATAGTAGAAGTCTCAACATAAACTTTGAGAGCTCCTTGACTGTTCCTGGAGAATTCTTTCCTCATGCCTACTGATCCCTTTCTGTATTTCTGAAGTATCTGTGAAGTACTCATTCCCTGGAGAACGCCTTAACGAATAGCGAATTTCGAGTCCCGATTTTTCTGGTCGCCTACGGCGATCGACAATTTTTGTTCCTTTCCCAGTTACAAGTCGGATATTAGGGATGATAGTTGGAAAAGGGATCACAAGCTTTGATCCAATGCCGGTTCGTTAGGCATTGAATAAGAAGAAGTGTCCTTTTTTGCGTTCTGATGTTAGTAGCCGTTTCTTTCGAGATCATGCTTGATCTAATAAAGGAATATCGAATAAAAGTATTACAGAATAAGGATAGTGTATCTTAACTCGACGGCGTTTAAGAAATATAAAAGCGTTTTCTTGGAACTTTGTACTCGCTTAGATTTGAAAGTATTTCGTCCTATAGGAAATTATTTAATGACGCATAAATATGTATTTAATTTGAAAAAAAATGCAACTTATGTTATATATTATTTTCTTTCATTGTATTGAAAGTTGCCATTTTGTTAAGTTGGTGTGGGTGTTAATTAAATCCATTGTGTATTTGTTGTGTGGGTGTCAATTAAATCCATTGTGTATTTAAAGTAAGTAAATTAACAATTTTAAGTATAAAAATGTAATATCCTTTTTTTTCTTTTAATTTACTCAAAATACCAATATCATGTGTAAAATTCAAAGTGAAAAGTTTTAATTATTTAAATTGTATGTTAAAAAGAATTACATGTTGATAGCATCTCATTTGTTTACTTTAGTTTGATAAACGTTTCGTTTACAATATATACTAATATATCATTTGAAATTTCCATTGAAGCATATTGACCAAATGTATAATTTTTTGAAAAAAAATTATTATTTTTAATTTAAATTTGTGGATAGGAAAAGACTATGGTATAATAATATGGATTTTCTTTTACTATATTTTAAAAGGAAAAGCATCTATTGAAATAAAAACAATATCAGTTTTTTTTTATTTTCAAATTCATTATAGGGATCTAATGCTTTGGTCAATATGACTCGTATTTTAAGTACTAACTGGAGAATCATGTGTTGTTCCTGTTTTCCGAAAAAATATTATACCTACAAATGAATAAGAATTGGTTTAAAAATACATTTAAAATAGCAGAAAAAGTAAACTGAATATGCAAATAAAAACCTATATATCGAAATTACAAAAAGATCAATTAAAAAAATTACCTAATATTGATTTGCTATTTCGGCAAAAATTTGATACATGTTGCTTGAAATATGTTTACTTTCTCAATATTTCTTAATTTATTAACATTTCATGATGAACACAATCTAAATAAACAATGTAAATAAACAATGGAATTTGATGACAAACCATTTCGTCTTTTTGTCCTACAACATTTCGGTTACTCCGATGTTCTTTTCTGGAGAATTGAATTCTTGCCTGAATATTTGAAGCACTTAATGGTCCAAACTTATTTTTAGAAACGAACTTTTTCTCTAATTTGTTTTTATTCCATTTGATACTTATTGATGTTTTGAAAATAAATATGTGTAAATGAAGTTATCCTTCAAAAATATTATATAATCGTAGACCAAGAATTAGTTTCCTTTTATAAGTCTTCAAAAGTTCATCAAGAGTATCCATGTATCTTTTACTGGTTTTGTTGTTTATTATTTCAAATCTTTTGTCTGATACTATATAATTTATCATGATGCATTGTGTTCATAAGAATAAAATAATTTTTGGAATTTAATTCACAGCACATTATGCCCTCAAAATTCCTATGTGACATGATAAAAGCTCGCATGTGTAGATTTCCTTCTAATTTTGATATAGGTTCTTTTCAAGTGCATATCAGTACCTTCAAAACAAATGAAGTTTTACTGGCATATAATGTCTATTTTAACTACATACTTTTACTGTATACTTACAAGTATAAAAATGTAATATAAGTTTATAAATTTGAAATAATATGTATTATAAGTTTGAAAATACACCATTCAAGTAAAAAAATAATAATAATAATAACAGCTTCTCTGCTGAGACATTTTTATATAGATAAAATAATTTCGGCTTACTTTCTATTCAATTTTCTGAAATTTCGTGCACAGAAGAATATTTCATAACATCTTCTTTATTAACGAGTTGATTGATTCTCAAAATGAATTCTTTGCAAGTATCTTTTTTTATCATTCCTTGTTAAATTAGTAATAATACATTGTGCATGATTTGAAGTAAAGTTAAAGTGCAATAGTATTGGTTACATTATATCCTAAGAATATGTTTATCCAATTTGAGAAAATTATGGAAAATATGTTAAACTACTTGTTATGAAAATATGTTAAAAATATTTAAAAACATAATACTCTTGAGAAAAGTACGAAATGTCTATTAAAACTCTCAGCACCGATATTTTTTATAACAAGACAAAAAAAAAAAAAACTTGAAAGCAGGATTAAATAATAACGATAGTAATAACCACTTGGAGACATTATTATTTTTCAGAAAGAATGGCAAAAAGCAGAGTAACTCATTTAAATCAATCAGTGAAATTCAGCATGCTGTCCAGTGAATAAACTTTTATCTACATTTTATTACGGTTTAAAGACTTATAATAACCAAAAAAAATTAGTTTCAGAAAATGAAATCTGATTTGAAAATTCGTTTTAATCGTTTCCACTCAATTGTATGCTTTAATTAAATAAGAAAAGAGAAGATATTATATAATTATTTAAGTATTAAATTATTGCGATACATACAAGATATTTTGTATAACTCTTTCTAATTTACAAAACTATTTTTTTTTAAATTTATGATATTCTTTTCATTCGGTAATTTCGTGCGCAGTTAAAATTTACATTCTTTCTAAATCACAGAAAGAGTCTGAAAAGAAAAAAAATCAGAATCCGTCTCCCATTTTCTCAAAATTCTAAGTAATTGAAATCTTTGGAATTTTTGTCTTAATTACTTCACTTCATACTAGAAAAAAAGTGATGAATCTTGTTTAAGAATCTTGACAAGAAATTCCAGGAGCTGCAGGAATATTTATTGATTCCTATGAAATTGAAAATCCCTGGCGCAATTTAAAAGAATCATTTTATTTTGATATTTAATCATGAGTGAAAAAGAAGAAGTTTTCCAGAATGTCTTCCTAAATTGAGAACATGAAACAATTATCAGTTTAATCTTTTTTATTAATCTCTCCTAGTGAGCACTGGATTTACCGAAAATAATTTAATTTAATTTCTACTTTTTTTTCAATTAAATCTCTTGATCATTAAAATTTCATGATCATTCTTTCCTCAAGAAAATATTATTATGTATCAAATTATTATAAATAGGAAGCCAGGGTGTATTATACATACATATTGAATTCATTCTATTTGGTGTATTATACACACATAATGAATTCATTCTATTTATCGAATTAATGTTATGACAATTTTATTTTTACAAATGAGACACTTACTATATAACCTCTCTTCTTATATCATTATATCAAGTTAACTTTATATTGCTCTACTTTCACTTATATATATATATATATATATATATATATATATATATATATATATATATATATATATATATATATACAATCTTAAGCTATCATTGTGATTAGAGAAAAAAAGACAATATCTAAAAATTTCATTCTCAGTTACCTATTTGAGGTTATGAATTTTTTAAATCCCTCAACCAATAATTTAAAGCAAGTGGAATTTACATTTTTAAGTAAAATTAACATTTCTCCCTAGCGCAGAATTCTTAACATCCCTTTTTAAGGACATACTTCCACAATATTATCTAACGATATTTATTCCCTGGGAACGGGGAACATTTCGAATACAGCGCAATCTTTCAGCATATTTCATAGTCCCTTTGCAGTTTTCTTGAGTATATCTGTGAAGCCCATTCCATGAGATCGCTTTAATCAATGGTGACTTCTTTGTCGCAATTCCTTAGGACGCTTACGACTATCCACGATTTCTGATCTCTTCTCTGTTACAACTCGAATTCTAACGATCATAGTCTGTAAATGGATCACTATCTTTGTGCCACAGATGGTTCGTTAGACACTAAATAAGGATATTTGACTTTTTCTATTTTCTGTATTCTGTGGCCTTATCTTTTGTTGCCAAGACTGATCTAATAAAGGAAAGTCGAATATAAAAAAATGCAAGACAATGGATATTTATTAAGAATCTTACGTCAAATATGAAAGTAATTACTTACAATATTGTTTGTTAAAACTGTTTGAGAGAATTTTATTGCTGGGAGAAGTGATTTACAGTTTGTAAACAGGCTCGAATATTTAAAAAAAAGATTTTCCTATTTCATTAAGTCTTTTTAGTTATTTAAACTTTGCATTAAATAATTTTAACAATTAGAATTAGATTAGTTAACCTTTTAAGATCATAGTTCGAATTAATTCGTATTGTGAATTGTATGTATATATGACAGTTAAAAATAAATTGGTATTAAAGTGATTAATGAATATTAATAGTTTCTTCATTATACCAAACAGAGGGAATGGACATAATCTCATAAATTAAAATTTTAATAATTGAATAACTAATTAAAATTCAAATATTAATAATTTCCACCAATTTATTGATTATTTTTTTTATCATGATAATGTTTATAGTCTGGATACAATTTGTAAATTCTATGATGCTACAACATGCATGATACAAAATAAATTCAAAGCTCTCTACTGGACAGATCTTCGGATCTCGATTTTAAAAGTTTAATTCGTAATTATTATTTGAGTAGTAAATACTTCTAAAAGAATTTAGGATTTTTAAAATAAATTTATCAGTTAGAAATAAGCAACATTTTACCTTTTCTCCTAATAACATTGACACACATTAACTCTCAATATAACATATATAGCCAAAGTAAGAATAATAAATTTCAAAGTTATCATTACTGGAACTATAATTTAATTATCTCGATCGTACATTTTACTCTGTTCTCTTTATTATCATTTTTTAATCAAATCATCGTTTGTTTGCTACATTTGATGTATAAAATCACCAACTTTTATTTCTTTTTCTAATCCTAAATAATTCTTATTCTATTTCCTCTAATGCTTTCATTCAATTTATTTTCAAAAGCTTAATAATTATTCATAAAGCATTATACGCATTATTAATGACAAAAATATTTTTATGAATCAATAAATAAATATCAGTTAACAATTTTTAATTAAAAATGAAATTTTGAAATGACTTTTTTAAAGAATATTACATATTAATTCAGAAAAATCATAAATATTTAATAAATTTAGTATAAATATAAATAATCATTCAACAGATGATTAATAAAAAGTAAATATTGACGTTATTTTTTATGATAATTTTAAGTAAGTTTATAAATCATAAATAGTAAATTCAATGAGTAAATAAATATTAAAGTTTTCTCTAATAAACTTTTAGTGCATTCAATTTAAAAATTAAGCTATTCCTAATCTTAAAATAGTTATCTTTTAATTACAATAAAAAAAAAACATTTACATTCCACTGGTTATTATAAAACATTTCTCAGGAGACAAAATCAATTATCCAAATATGCTGTAAAAATTAAAACCTGCAAACGAATGATAGTTAAAAAAATTAATTTTATATCTGTGATTCTAATAAATTAATTAATATAACATAAATTCTTAATATACTCAAACAAGTTACTTTTTAATAAGTTACTGATTATGTAAACATCTCTACTAAATTAAATGACCTGCAGATTAAAAAAAAACTAACATTTTACAGCAGAAATTTATTTTATTACATTACATCTATATTTGTTTTCAAATATACATTTCATTTCTATTTAAAAATAACAAAAATGAAATTAAAATTCCTACTGGTTGAAAGAAAGAGTTTTTAAAAAACAAAATTAATTTCCTTCCATGAAATACTAAAAACGAATAAGGTTAGTTACGGTAATCGGGCCATAATTTTGCATAATTTTCGATTTGGTTTGATTAAAATGATTATATGAGATTTGAAATATATTTAATTATGTAAATGCATAATTCATTAAATTCATTCATAATTTATTTATGCAGGATTATTAATAAAAACAATTATTCCAAATCAATTTATAAATTAACCAACTTTAGTTACAGCAAGCTGATAATCACCTATGTTTGTTCCAAATTTTTCTAGAAAATATGGGGTAATAAGAGATACGTATTATTTAGTTTTTGATCACAATAAGCTTTGATCAAAGTGAAAGAGACGACCATATATTAAATAGATATGAAACGAAAAGAAATTACAGCTAATTGGCTGAGAACTTATTTTACAACTCATTTCCAACTGCATCAAAATTGTGTTTTTTCTTCTTTCTTTTAATAAAAATATACTTTATGGACTACCGCATATAAATTACTTTGGTTATTTAAAACTTTTAATTTGGAATAACTTATAATACAATCCTTCCAATCCTAATTTTTTTCGCGAAAAATGGGAAAATCTTTATAAAAAGAAATGTTATAAGAGAATTGCCTGAATAGTAGGAAAAATACCAGAAGAAAATAACTAAGGCAAAGAAATGCAATTTAAAATGAAAAAGGCACTCCTTTTATCCTGATTCCCTTAAAGACATTTTAATGTAATAGTAGAAAGTCGAGACCACATTGCAAGTGCTATGTTTAATCCCATATTCAAATAGTTTTTCTTTGATATTTATTTATATATAGCCTGAAATCATTATTAATAAATAAAGATAAGTTTGTAAATTACATAATCGATTCTTTAAAAAAAATTATTATTGATTTGAAGTAAAAAAAAAAATAATATTATTGCCTATATGTGATACTGTTGTGTTCGAAGATTTAAAAATCACGTCTTATCATATGAAACATTATTATATATGCATTTTATCATATTAAAAAACCTTGTTACTAATAGCCCTTTGATGAAGATTTTCAGAGGTAATTGAGACTATTATCCTATTTCTCAGAATAAAGCTCTAAATTAAAATTGAACCTCTCTTTAAATCATTATATCTTACAGATTCAAGAAGTATATATCTTTGCAAAACTACCGACGCAGAAAATGAATAATGACACTTAGGAAAGTTTACGTGCTTCAAATAAGGCACGTTTCCAGCTCGATATGGTTTCACTGGAATGTACAATATTCACTGTTCCCAATTACTTTTTGTTTCCAATTACCCTCCTTGACCCTACATATCTCGGAATATCCTTGAACTTTGACAAAGACTCTATAGATAATAAAAATTAATCCTGTCATAGGCTCTTGAGAATTACATTGTCTAGACAAGATAAGGTAGAATAATTTTTATGAGCAAACGTTGAGCAATCAAATGCTAATTCTCAATTTCTTTATGAGCAAAAAGGAGACAAAACAAACTCTTTTTATTAGAATTCTATTCCTATATTTTTTCACCTGTGGAAGTTTCATGATGGTATGGGTAATTATTTCCCCATTAACTCCCTTTATAATTTTCTTTGTTATCAAAATAAAATTGAACCTACGAATAAATTTTTTCCGAATCCGTCATATTAATGCTTTATTCTATATCTAGGGATTGAGAATACAGAACAAATAAATTTATTAATAATATAGTTAAAAGTAATTAATTAAAATTAAATAAGCTATAAATTCTTTACCAACACTAGATAAATTGTTTCACATTATATTTCTGAATGATTAAATACCCTGAAATGCTTGTATTGATTTAATGCAACGAATATATAGTTATTCTTATGTATTTAAACGAGTTGCTATTCTAATAATTCACTTAAATTTTAAAAATAATCATTAGGTTCTCTACTTAGTGTCATATAAATAAATTAGTGAAATTATTTAAAATAATTAATTTTAACATCCTCGTATACAAGTTATTGACCTTTCATTAATCTTAGATCAAACCAAAAAAAAATAACATAAAGGAGAAAACCTATGGATTTTAAACAAAAAAAGTCAAATTGATGGAAAAAAGTCAATGTGTCAAATAAATTATATCTTAAAGGTAATTTTTATACAATTATCGTATAATTATTCATATTTTTGATAAAGCAAATAGCTTTGTATATGTGAATTCAATAAAGTTAATTATTTGTGACAATTGCAAAGGATCTATTGATATTTAACACAAGATAAAAACAAACAAACGTGGGTTAATGATGTTATTGTTAAGCACTGCTATATCATTTTTAGAAAAATGGACAAATGATGTTGAGTATTTTGTCGTTTTCAAGGTTTTTATGCACGTTATATTTATATTTATCAACATAAATACCTCACAATCAGTATCTTCAAAATGAATTTCAAGTGAATTCTAATAATTTTTAATTTAGGCACTAAGAGCAGATTAGGCCTTGCGTTTTCATCTCGCAATTGAATTTGATATCAACAAAGGACATTTAATAAAAATAAAACCACATGTTCATAAATTTTAGAAGTAGCAACCAATTTATTCCAAGGAATTTAGCAAATGTTAGGCATTACACGAATATTTAATTTTCAGTGAATTTTACACACAACACAAATATGCCTTTCCCTTAGGTAAAAAAAGTCCTTACTAGTAAAGAATTTCACATATTCATGCATATTTTTATTATAAAGTAAACATTGAGAAGTATTTTAAAAGCAAAACTTTATTTCCTATTCATTAAATTATCTATATATTATATAACCATAATAAAAATATATATCATGGATCATTATTTCCATATTTTTTATCGATTTTCAACATGTTTCATTCTCATATTTCATTCTTTTTTTTCCCTTTAAATCATGTAAACTGACTGATTTTAAGTATGTAAGTCAAATTTGAAAACATATTGTTTCCTTGGATTCTATATATTTTGTAATAAATATAAAAATCATTCAAGATTTTATTTTGAAATATCGGCGTTTCCTTCCATTTTCGAAAAGCCAATACAAATAGAATTTATTTAGCAATCTGAGCATGTAGCGGACCCCAAATTGATTCCGAATAAAACAAATATACTCCCTATAAACTTTTCATTTTTTTTCATAGAGATCGATTTTGAATTCTCTTTCGAAAATATCTGAAATATCATTGCAGAGTGATATGAAAAGAATGTCTTATACTTTATAAAATATCTTTTTTTACCTTGTTTTCAGTGTAGATCTATTAGTTGTTTATACGCAAATATTTTGAAATAAGATATTGTTTATTTTCCAAAATGAATAGATAGTATAGAGCACAAAAATTCAAATAAACTAATATGGATGAAGTGCAGACTATTTTGAAAATTATATTTATCTTTATAGAATTTCTTTTCCCATCAAGACAGTGAGAAACAACCTCTATGTCGGAAAATTCGGATGTCCATTTTTTGAGGCGCCTCTCTGTGCGAATAGCTGAAAAAATCCTTATTATTGAATTTTCTTAAATTTTCCAAAATTCATTGTAAGATTTAAGCACTACATCGAGAGAGATCCGGTAAAAAATATTCTTTCTACTAAATGCATTCGCTATTAATTCGCTATCTATTTGCACCCATAATTGACTTTTAAGAAATATTCAGATACCTATGACATTTTTGAAAGGATTTAATATGAAATACATATATTTGCGAGGTGAGAAAAGGATAAACGACAGAAATACATTAATTTCTTTTTTAAACTGATATTTTAGTGATTAAAAATATCTCTCGTATTGTTAAAATAAAGGACATAAATATAATTAAGCTAATAAAATGAATAAAACGACATTTTTTAAAAATAAAAACAATATTTGATACAGTTTTTTTTCCTATTTTTATTTCCTAATGAGAATGAAGACAACCTTTTCATGAACAAATTCATTTGTTGAAAGGATGTTATGTTATGTTATATAATTCCAAAAGAAATTGCAAATAAAAAAATGAAATCATTCATACCGAAAGAAAAAATGCAGAATAATGCAAACAAAAATAATTTAGTTATTTTATTTGTGAATTTTCTTTTTGAGGAGCGAAAAGGGTTAATGCCACGTGTATTTCAGAATAAAAGACAATCCATATTTTCATGCTCTTTAACGGCAAACTAATGTATTGTGCATTAGTTTTCTAACATGGTTGCTCGGAGTTATTGAACCACGAAGTATAGTGGTTGGAGAATAGTTTAGGTGTAATCATGAAGGCGAAAAGTGCAGTGAGACGTCTCTTGACTACATTAAAAAAAATCGATTATTTGAGACTTTTTTTATTTATTTTATTTAATTTTCTTATTGTTTGAATAAGTTTTTTTTTATATTAAACTTTTAGAATTTCGTTTCTAAGCCTATTTTTTGGAAAGCTGCAATTATTTGAATTTGCATTTGAATAATTTTATTTCAATGCTATTTTCTCAAATTTTAATCTTTGATAAAATTATTAAAAAAATCTGAGAAATTAAAATGTAATGAATAGTTTTTGTTCAAATATGGTATATTAATATTTCAATATGTTCAGCAGTTCCTGAAGTAAAGAATAAGTAATCTATTCATTTAAAATATTTTTTAGTTGTTTTAGTGTTTCACAACGTAAAAACGTTAAAATTTCGTAATATTTTTCATTTGAACCCCAGTATTTAAAGAATGGATAAAAATACAAGTTAGTATTAATGAAATTTATTTCAGTGTATATAATATACTGAATATATAATATATTTCAGTATATATAATATATTCCTTAAGCTACATATAAAATATACAGAAACTCATTTGATAAACTTCTAAACCAGAAGATTTTGTTTTATACCTCTTTTTAATCGTCTCCCCCCCCTAAAATAAAAAACCCTTTCCAAATTTATTTTTTAACTATTTTTTTTTACTGTTGCCACTTAACTGATATATTTTGGATTCATAATTTTTTTAAATATTTTTTAATTCAAATATTCAATCTTTATAAAGCAAGTATACTAATTTCGAACGTTTTTCAAAAAAAAAAATTCTTTATGAACATAGTTACATACCTTAAAAGGAATATCACTAACAACCTCTAATAATCTAAATGAAAGTCTCTACTTATTAATTAATTAAAAATAACAATTAAATGATTGCGAATTAATTAATAAATGATTGTGAATTAATTAACTGCACAAAAAGAGAAGACTTTTTATCAGATTTATCGAACAGAATACTCTTCTAATGAAAAAACGGTATAAAGAGCTGCGAATACATTAGTGAAAATCTCGGAACGAAATATAATGTTAATGTTCCAAAACAGAAAATACTATAGTTACTTTTGTATGCACACTTCACTATTTCGCCTTCTATCGATATTAATGCTTTTTTCATTTTCATAATTTTTTTCTTAATGGATGGTATCTAATATAAATAATGTTACATATAAATGAACTATTTTTAATATAAATAAACATACATATTTTGCTAATGCTCTTGTACTGTTAGCGGTTTAGATAATGGATAGATTCTGATTGTAATCATACTCCACAATCAGGAATTCTATATTTGAATTGGCTAATGGTATGCAATGTTCAATCAGTTATAATTCCTGAACGCAGGTGCAGATACTACGAAATTTATTATGACCCCTTTCATATAGCTTTGTAACTTATCTCATTTACAATTTGCGCCAAATTTCTTTAAAGAATCATATATATATATATATATATATATATATATATATATATATATATATAATATACTCATTATATATATATATAATGAGTATTATGAGTATACATTACAAAGAAACAGAAAGTTATTAATAAATAATATGCTTATTTTGTATGCCTGAATGAAAAGGCATTTAATAATTCTAGGCATTAATAAAGGCATTTGCATTTCATTCTCGAATTTTATTATTTTAGAAAATTATTACTTATATTTCATCTTTCATAACATTTGCGAAACAATTTGAAATAATTAGCATTTAATTAGATAGGAAACTTTGCAACTTTAAATAATTAAAACTACTAGGAACAGACTGAATTGGAATTCTAGAACTGAAAATGTATTAACTTTATTAAAAGCAACTTTTGGAAATAGTAGAAGTGTTTATTTTTAATTAAAGAGAAAGAGAAGCAATTTGAATAATTTTATCCGATGCTTATATATTTCTATGAAACTAGCTTACAATATTGTTACTTAGTATTCAGTTTTAGAATTCAGTTACAGATATTGATGACAATGTTATTATTAAATAAATACAACTGTACTTCTCTGGATTATGTTGGGTTTTATCCAGAAGTTTTTATTTATTAAATTCACTTAAGATTTATTAAATTGTTTCAAAGATTTTATTTTTTATTTTTAGTGTTCATATTATAATTGATTTATCCAATAGTTTATTCAATATAAACAAATATTTCAACCATCTTTGTCACTAATCACAACAAAAGCACTTCAAACAAAATATTTCGAAAAAAATCAAACCAAATAAATTCTTTGTATTTGTAAGAATAAGATTGTTTAGCTTTGTTTTCAAGTCTGTGAAATATCTGTACCTCCAGAATAAAATATGCATGAATTTATGTGAGTTACTTTAATAAATAATTTTCAGCAAAATAAATATTTTGTTATATACTCAAAGAAGACAGATTGTCAGAAAATATATTTTTATTAATCCAATAGAAGTGATTATTCTTCTTCCGATTTCAGACATTCAGTTTATGTCTTTCAATGTTTACTATTCATAATAAGGATGTTCGTCTGACACATGGTCATTGACCTTCGCATGAACTACTTAAATATATTTGAATTTACTAAACAACAAAAAAGCATAATTTTTTTAGAAATTTTTAACCATTGTTTAAGAAAATCTGATTAATATTCTGACAAGAACTGCTTATGCTTTTGCTGATAGTTCCAAAAAACTTTGTGCAAAATGTTTGCTATTAATAAACGAATATAATTCAATAGTGTAATAAAATAATCCATTTAAATTAGCGCATAAATACCATTACTATATAAACAAAACTATTACCGAATAGTAGCCAAAGTTAACGCTCTCAAGTTTTCAGAAGGAGGATATCCTTCTCGAAATAAATTATTCAGACATATATTTAAACGTCTTTATTCGAAAGTTTTGAAATATGGCTTTTGGCTTTCATTTATTTATTTCGTGCCCTCAAGTTTATTTTTTTTGTGCTGTTTATTTCTTACTAGGTTATTTCAACATATAGTAAGACTGAAAATGTCCAGAAGTGGTTAAAAAGTATTACTGGTATCCTAGAGAACATCTGTGTTTTCTCAAGATTGGATATGGATTAAAGAAAATTTCACAAAATTTCAAATTACAGTTTTGCTTTTTACAACAAAGAGATGAAAGTATTCATTTTGATTCTATCAAATGAACTTAAATTAGCATCAGTCAAAAATACTGGAAAAAGATTTTTTTGTCATAAAGAAATGCAAGATAATACAAAGCATTATTTTAGTCTAGCTTAAATAAAAATTTCTAAACAAACTTTCAAAACCTGAAATCTAGTAGTTTAAATAGCAATCACACAGAAACAGTTGATTTCTTCGATATTTATAAGAAAAATTGTTTTTAAGACACTTATTAAATTATTTAGATAATGACTGATAAATAATCTGATTTGTAAAAATAAAGCCTAAAAAATCTGCATTAAAATTCCATAAATAAAGATGAAATTAAATTGTATGCTTAATATTTAATGTTTTATTATTAAATGATAAAAGGAATATATTAAATATTAGTTGCGGGATGTAATAGAGTCATTTGTTTTATACATCTAAAAACATATATCATATGAAATAAAAGCTACATACTTTGATATATATCAAAAAAGGACCAATATTTTTATTTTTAAATATCATTAAAAATACTTTAATTTCGGCATTTTATGACTTCAAGATATGATACCGTAAGGTCAATCAAAAGATAATTTATTCTTCATCAGAATTTTACAAAAATCTGCTATTAAATTTGCTTTTGCTATCTTGTATTGTCAAGCAATTTGAACACACTCATTTCGAATATCTCAAGGTGTTCGCTTGCTTGTTACTAAGTTCTGGAAGATCGGTTCTTCCTATAAGGAAAGTAACAAATATCTTCTAGATATTTTTTAAAAAAATTTTTCTTTCTATATTAATTCGGATATACCACAAACGCCCATTCATTAAGCCCTATCATATTGCACGGATATTACTGCCAAATATCCTCTTCCCCGTCCTTTCGTTGATTTGATTGATTCAATACTTGTGACTCTCACTCAGATGGATTTGGGGAACAGAATATACTATATCTAAGAACACTCTTAGAATGTCAGAGCAGATTTTTGGGTAACAGCTATCAGCTAAATTCAGACTTGTTTTTGTAAGAACCCCTTAAGAACACGTTCTGACATCGTAGTTTTTAAGGGGGGAGCGGCTAGGGAATTTTCCTTATCTTTGAATGAGAATCTTAGACACTTCATTAATTTGAGATACCTGAACCAAAATGATTTTAATAATGAGTGTTTTAAAGTGTACCTACTCAATGAAAATTTCACATATACATACTGTCTGTTCAAATAGTCCCGGGTACTTTCAGACCAGACACTTTTTATAATTTCTCCAGAGAGGTTGAACAAACAATGCTTGAATTGCGAAGACTCAAAGAATGTGCATGAATATGCATTTTGAAGATTTGACCAAAAAGACATTCTGTAGTCAGAGCAGAAACTGATGAAGAAGGAAATTGGTTTCAGCTCACTCAGTATCATGAAACATTAATGATGATTTCAAACATTCATAAATGGTTTATTTTCATATTTACAATACTTGTATGCATTTTCTTAAAACAAGGGCAGATTTATTTAAAAATACTGAATTTATATTTAAAAATTTCAAAAATTATTATTTTATTTTTTTTGCCTGTAGCATGCACAGTTTTCAACAAATCGTAGGAATTTATGAAGATATTTGCAGTGCAATCAGGGGGATTTGTTACTCCTTAAGAAAAGCTAAGAGATGAGTGACCTTTCACTTATTGATATTTTTAAACTTGAATATCCGAGTTATGTACTAAATTGAAAATATGCTAATTATCTCTCCAAATTTCTATCTAAAAAAATCTAATTTAAACCACAGTAAATTATTTATTATAAATAAAATCAAACATTGATCAATTTTTATTACATTATTCCCAATATTCAATAGAAATTTGAATTGTAGCATTATTTAACACGGCATATGTTAAAGCTGCCTAAGAAAAAACACCGTTTTCTTTCGCTTTTTATATTAAAATAGAAAAACGATATCCCACCGGTAAAAAATTCAAACTTTGTTTATTCCATCTTGGGATTGATCTACAAGTTGCCATCTACAAAATGAGACAGCAAAAAATATTTCTTAAATAACGTTGCCATTCTAAAATAAACAAATAAATAAAATAAAATATTAATACATTTTCAACATCCTCCCACCTTTTGATTATAAATAATAATCAAAATATAATACTATTAGTTAAACACAGTTAAGAGATTCAATAAATGGCAACGTTTTACAAAATTACGTTAAATATAAAAATGAAAATTAATGTGAAAATGTCCAATCAAAAACAAAATAAATCACAAGTTCAGTCTCTCTGGCAATTTAATTCTTCTTCCGGCTCTACTAAATTTCATCTCGTTGCCAGAAGTACTGTCAGAAGTTTTGGTGATGTCATTTGACTTATTCAAATCATCTGGTGTCATCGAAGTGGAGAAGTCATCAGAGGATGTTAACTCTAATGGATATATTCTTTGAATTGGTCGCAGGAAATTCTGCTGTGAAGTTTGCACTCGAACAAGTCGTACATGTCCATCTTTACCTGGTATGATTTCTGTGATACGACCTAAAGGCCAGACAAGTCTCTTTTTATTATCTGCTCCCACCATAACAATGTCACCAACAGTAACTGTACATTTTCTTGATTTTTTATTTCTCCGCTGTATGAGAGCACCCAAATACTCAGATCTGAAGCGATTTCTTAAGTCTTTAAGCACTGCTTGTCTGTATTTGAATCTATTGCTCACAGAATTTTGCTCTACAGCATCTATATCAGGAAGATTGCATTCATGCACATCTTGTATGAACATCGATGGAGAAATTGGTTTTATAGCTTCCTCTTCGCAAATGTAAGTTAGAGGTCTTGAGTTGATTACACGCTCGCAGTCTGCCAAAACCGTTATCATCTCCTCATAATTGAGACGTGCCTGTCCTAACACTTTCTTCAAAAGATCTTTTAAAATTCTAATTAATCTCTCCCACCATCCGCCCCACCAGGCAGCAGTTGGAGGATTAAACTTCCAGTCAATAGAGTTTATTGCTCCATATTTTTGGATGCGGTTCCAATCCAGTTGTTTTAAATAGTTGGCTGCTCCAACAAAATTGGAGCCATTATCGCAGTATATTGTTGTGCATCTTCCTCTGCGAGAAACAAATCTCCTAAAGGCCATTAAAAAAACATCAGTCGATGCAGCAGTAACAAGCTCGAAATGAACTGCTCTGTACACTGCACAAGTAAAAATCAGAACCCAGCTCTTCTTGTCTTTAAGGAATAAAGGTCCAGCCATATCAACGCCAGTTATCTGAAACACCGCAGCATCCTTTACTCTATTTTCTGGAAGGGGGGGACTTATAACTTCTATGTTCTTTGAGCTATATCTTTTACACGTAATGCAATTGGCCACCACATGTTTCACCGCTTTTCTTCCATTTAGGATCCAGTACTTTTCTCTAAGTGCATTCAATAGTATCTGGACTCCAGCATGACAGTTCTTAACGTGAGCATTATAGATTAACCGCTTTACCACTTCATGATTCGGAGGAAGAACAATAGGTTTAAGAAAATCTTCACTGTCCTTGCGATAAATAATTTTAGTTTTCAAACGGATGATGCCAAGATCGTCTTTAAATACTTGTAGGGTTTTTAATCTCTTTTCTTTTTCTGGGAGAAAAGACTCATTCTGTATCATAAATAAAACCTTCATTTCTGCTTCCTGAAATTCTGTAGCGGTTAATTCACCATGCTTCTTCTCAGTTATATTTTTGCAGTTGTTCATGAAGCGGAGGATCCATGCAACAAGACGAACTATTCTATCATAGTTCGAAAAATATCTGTAGTACCAGTTTGCAACACCACAGGCTTCATTATTTGATAATATAAAAGTCGTCTTAGACTTTTCCTTTCTAATCTCTTCTTCATTCCAATCATGGTTGGTGGAACCCATAATGTTTTGAAATTCAAAAGCATTTTTCATCCATTGTGGACCCTTCCACCATCTTAGGGAGACTAGATGTTTTGCCTTGCAGCCCCTGGAAGGTAAATCTGCCGGATTCTTATCACCAGGTATGTGTCTCCATGATGTAGGATTACTCAACTTCCTTATCTCTTGGACTCTGTTCCTAACGAAGACAGACCAATTTTCTTCTCGTAATATCCATGCAAGCACTGTTGTAGAATCACTCCAGTAATATATCGTAACATTTTTCCAACCAAGAGCTTCAACAACTGAATTCGCTAGCCTCGCTCCAATCACCGCCGCAAGAAGTTCCATTCTTGGGATAGTTGTGCCTCTTAAAGGAGCCACTCGAGATTTCGCTGCAAGTAGAAATAGCTCGATTCGACCATTATTTTCTATTCTAAGGAATGTAACAGCAGCATATGCATCTTTGCTTCCATCAACAAACGTATGAATAGTGCAGTTGCTTATATCTTTTGAAGAAGCTTGAACACACCTAGGAATCTGTATGTCAGACAAATGCTTAAGTTCTTGAAACCACTGTAGAAATTCTTTACGAAGCTCACCAGTTACTTCTTCATCCCAACTTGTACCTAATGTCCATGCCTTTTGTAGCATTATTTTCGGACAGAGCATCACTGGTGCAGTGAATCCAAAAGGATCAAATACTTTATGTACTGTAGATAACATACTCCTTTTAGTTACTTTTTCCACATTAATGCCATCCAGCCATTTCATGTTAATTTTCAAAGTGTCTAATTTCTTATTCCAAATAAGACCTAATACCTGAGTTTCTTCCTTTGAATTAGTTTCACAGTCGCCAGACCATTCCCATTCTCTAAGATCAAAACCACCTTTTGCCATCAAGGTTTTAGAATTGTCAATGAATCGATCTAATTGGTCTTTACTGTCGACACTAGTAACGACATTATCAATGTAGAAACTCTCCAAAAGTCTTTTCTTCAAAGATTTTTCAAATCCTTCACATTTTTGAATATGGTACTCAATTACTGAAGCTAAAAGAAAAGGGCTACATTTTACCCCAAAAACAACTCTTGTGTGACGAAAAACTCTCAATTTCTTTTCTTCTCTATTTTCCCACCACAAAAACCGAAGGAAGTCTCTATCCTCTTTACGAATACTAATTTGCAGAAAAGCTTTCCTGATGTCAGCTATAACGCCAAGCTGTCCCTCTCTGAATCGAAGAAGAATATTTGGAATAAGCTCAATGAGATTAGGACCACATTCCAAGCACTGATTCAAAGATGGATAATTTGCTAATCTCGCTGAAGCGTCAAACACCGGACGAATTGGAGTAGTGCTGCTGCTTAGTTTTATCACTGCACGGTGAGGTAAATAATTACCATAAGAGTTCATTTCGTTGGTAGGAACTTCCTCGATTATGTCTTCATCTAACCAATTTAGAAGAATATTTTCATATTTCTCATACATATTCATAGCTATAAGTTTTGAGGTAGTGTAGTCGAGCCTTTTCCTCGCCAAATCCAAGTTGTCGGGCAAAGGTGACTTATCATCAGACCATGGTAAACAAACCTCATATCGATTATCTTTATTAATTGTTACCGTTTCTAGAAAATGCTCCTTGGTCCGAAGATCAATCTCGTTCTTAGATTTTTTCTCAACAGGATCATTGATTCCGATTGAATCTAATTTCCATAAATTTGTGATTTCAGCTTCATTTACAAATAAGGACAGCACTGTTAAAGCCAGGTTTTCTTCCGAAGATTCTTCCTGTGGTACCTTACCCATTAAGGTCCATCCTAAGAAAGTTTCTACAGCGACAAGACCTGAAGATAAGACTTTTCTTTTGCCAGTTAACATTTTCCCCATAACTTCAGCTCCAATTAGAATATCAATGCCTTCACAAGTATCGCTAATATCAGTTAGATTAATCTGATTTTCCTCTAATTCTTTTATCCAGGGACCTTTAAAAACCGGTCTAATATTGTCACAAATGATAGATTGATCCAGAACTTCAAAATTACAGCCGAAATCTCCAATCAAATTTCTCAATTTTACTTTATAACAATTATGTTTAAATTCATTAGTGATAACGCCACCAAAAAGAGAATGTACCAATTTTTCACATCGAACGGGTGTATAATTCATTTCTTCAGCTACACTTTTCAAAATGTAAGATTTGTGTGATGCAGAATCAAAAAGTAACCTCACAATTTTCTGTTTATTATCCGATACCACTTTAGCTTTGAGAGTTTGAAGAAATATCTTAGGGCTGTGTTTATTAAAATTAGCCATATTAACATCTAGTGCGGGTTTATCTTCTTTTCCCTCTACAGACATCTTTTGCGAATCAAGCACATCACACATTATAGGAAAATGTTTTTTAGAACATATCAGGCATTTTAAAACTGCTCGGCATCTTTTAACTGCGTGAAATGGCGATAAACATGCAAAGCAGCATCGTTTTTCCTTGACTATTTTTTGTCTTTCCGATAGAGTCATTTTTTGAGCCGTAAAGCAATCTGAACTTGAATGTTTACCACCGCAAAAAACGCAAGATTTCTTTACATCTTTATCTGCAGCAGTCGTTAACAAACCTATAGCTGTAGGTACTTTATTTCTCAAATTCTCCGAGCTATATTGTTTCTTTTTCAAAGGTCTGTATTCTTGGCCCTTTCCTAAACCGAAACCGGCTACAGCCAAACATATTCTTTCTTCTCCTTCAACTTCCGTTTTCAAAAATTGCATCAAATTATCCAATCTTCCTTTCGCGTCAGAGTTAATACTGGAAATATTACTACGATTCCAAGCCTTTAAAAATTCAGCTGGGAAACACGATTCAACCATAGGATACAAAATGGATGCACATTTATCTGTGGTTACACCTAATGTTTCTAATGCTCGTAAATATGATTCAAGCTTATCATACAAAGAAGTTAATGAAAATGTTTCTTTTGTTTGCACAGAAATAATTAATTTTAATAATTCTCTCACATATACTTCCACTAAAATATCTTCTCTACCAAAACGCGATTTTAAACCATCAATAGCCTTTTGATAGTTGGCGCCAGTTGGCGGAAAACTTTCAACAACCTCTCTAGCACGAGAACCAGAAATTGTTGCTTGAACTAGGTACTGAAATTTGTCTTCTGGTGCGATATCCTCATCTTTATGTATTTGCTCAAATTGACTCCAAAATGGGAGCCAATCTTTAATATCGTCGCCAAATTGTCTAAATTCTAATCTAGGCAGTGTAAACTTTCTCTTATAATTATTTAAATCAGCAGTAGAATTAGCAGAAAATGACTGACCTCTATTTTGAGATTGTATTCTTGCCAATTCTATTTCTTTTTCAATTTCAAGCTGCAATCTTCTATCTTCCTTTTCAGCTTCAAGCTGCAATCTTCTATCTTCCTTTTCAGCTTCAAGCTGCAATCTTCTATCTTCCTTTTCAGCTTCAAGCTGCAATCTTCTATCTTCCTTTTCAGCTTCAAGCTGCAATCTTCTATCTTCCTTTTCAGCTTCAAGCTGCAATCTTTTATCTTCTTTTTCGGTTTCTTCTTTTAATTTCCTTTCCGAAATAACATTACTTAAAAGTTCTTGAACGAATTCTGGATCATTCTTATATTCACAACTTTTTAAAATAAGATCTTTTAATCCAACTATCGTAATATTTTCTGATACGTCTTCTCCAATTTCAGACGCAACGTATTTCAGATCTTCTTTTTTAAAACCTTTTATTGCTTGAAACATCTTGATTTATTTTGTTTCGAGAAAGTCCTGTCGCGGACGCCAAAAAATGTTAAAGCTGCCTAAGAAAAAACACCGTTTTCTTTCGCTTTTTATATTAAAATAGAAAAACGATATCCCACCGGTAAAAAATTCAAACTTTGTTTATTCCATCTTGGGATTGATCTACAAGTTGCCATCTACAAAATGAGACAGCAAAAAATATTTCTTAAATAACGTTGCCATTCTAAAATAAACAAATAAATAAAATAAAATATTAATACATTTTCAACAGCATACCTGTTCTATACAATTAAAAACAGTCGTACGTTTTAGGTAAGGAGAAACGAAAAAAGTCGGCGTTTAGTTGATTTACAGTAAATTTTGTATAATATCTTTCGAATTAAAAGAATTTAAATAACATTTATCCTCCATATCAATTTATTACCAAATTAAGCAAAGTTTACTTTCGCTTAAATGATATCAGCTGCTATAGGAAGAAAAAAAATCAGCAACTTTTGAAATGTTTCTAAAGGCATTGTTCATTATTCTTATATCAGAATCTTTTTAAAAGAATATTATTGTGCCCTATCAATGAAATAAATTTCCTTTAGAATACTGTTCTTACTTTCTAAATGGTCTTCTGAAGTCATAACTGAATCTTCGTTCTTAAATATAAGTTCATGCATATTCTTTACATAATTAAAATTGAAAAGCAATTCGTTGGCCATGTTGCAGAAATTTGAGAAAAAAATATGTTTAATTATAATAGAATTGCAGGATACATTTTTATTAGATAATATATATTTCAGCCGTTTGTTTTGAAAAGGGGGCAAGTCCATTTTTTTGTTATTGCGAGATATTTAAAGGTTTGAATTTCAATAAATTTCAAAATATTGGTAAGTATTAATAGATATATTTTTTATATTTTGTGGTATATAATAATGTAAGTTTTTAATCCTATAGTGTTTACAGAGGGCCAAATTCGATGCACACTGATGCAGATCTATTTAGCTATTTATCTTATTAGATGCAGACCTCATACAGGCCTAATAAGATGCAGACTTGCTACAGGACTAATTAGATGTAGTTACATGCAGTTCAAATTAGATGCATGTCTGATGACGGCCTAATTAGATGCAGATCTAAATAGATCTATTTTCATGCAATTCTAATCAGATGTATGTCTGATTCGGGCCTAATTAGATAAGACTTGATTCAAATCTAATTCGATGCGGTTCTAATTTGATGCAATTATTATTAGATGCACACCTGATATATATCTATTTAGATACGCATTTAATAAAATGCAGATCTGGAACAGGCCTAATTAAATGCAGTTCTATTTAGAAGGGATCTAATTTGATGCAGATCTGATGAGGGCCTAATTAGATGCAGATGTGAATATATCTAGTTCCTTGCAACTCTAAATAGATACGCATTAATTAGATGCAGTTCTAATGCGGGCGAAATAAGATGCAGACCTGATTCACATATAATTATATGCAGATCAATATAGATGCGAGCCTAATTAGATGCAGATACTATGCGTGCTTAATTAGATGAAGGTCTTATGTTGACCTGATTAGATGCAGACCTGATTCCGATCTAATTAAATGCAGGCCTAATGCATATTTCGATATGGATCTAATTAGATGTATATCTGACGGCTGCATAATTAGATGCAGACTAGATGCATTCCAAATTAGATGCAGGTTTATTTAGATACACATCTATTTAGATGCAGATCTCATATGGGCCTAATTGGATGCAGATTAATTAGGTCTACTTACATGCAGTTCAAATTAGATGAAGGTGTGATTCGAGCCTAATAAGATGCAGAAATGATTCATTTATAATTAGATTAAGTTCTATTTAGATGCGGATCTAATTAAATGCCGACCTGATTCAGATCTGTTTAGGTTCGGGACTAATTAGATGCAGTTCTCTTTAGATGTAGATCTGATGCTCGTCTAATTAGATGTAGGTCTGATGCAGGTCTAATTAGATGCAGACTTGATTCAGATCTAATTAGATGCAGACTTGATTCAGATCTAATTAGATGCAGACTTGATTCAGATCTAATTAGATGCAGATCTATTTACAAGCGGGCCTTATTAGATTGAGATCTGATGCCGGACAAATTAGATGTCCAACTGATGAATATATATTTAGATATGGATCTTATTAGGTGCAGACCTGTTTAATATCGATTTAGATATAGATCTAATTAAACGCAGATTTGATGCAGGTCTTTTTAAATGCAGACTTGATTCAGGCCTAATTAGATGCAGAATTCATGCAGGTCTATTTAGATGAAGACTTTATGCAGGCCTTATTAAATACAGTTCAATTTAGAGGCGAAACTAATTAGATGCAAATCATATTTAATCTATTTACATGCAGTTCTACTCAGATGCATGTCTGATGCGGGCTTAATTAGATACAGACCTGATTCAGATCTAATTAGATGCGGTTCTAATTAGATGCAAATCATATTTGATCTATTTATATGCAGTTCTGATGCGGGCCTAATTTGACCCGATTCAGATCTAATTAGATGCGGTCCTAATTAGATGCATACCTGATGCAGATCTATTTAGATATGGATCTAATCAAATACACGTCAAATTAATGAGAAGCAGGAATAATGCAATTGCAGATATGATGCGCGTATAATTAGATGCATGCCTGATGCTGGCCTAATTAGATGCAGACCTGATGCAGATATAGATATGGATCTAATTAGATATAGATTTGATGGTGGCCTAATTCTATGCAGACCAGATGCAGTTCTATTTAGATGCAGACCTGATGCACGATTACTTAGATGCAGGACTAATGCTGGCCTAATTAGATGCAGATCTAATTATATCACGTTACATGCAGTTTTACTTAGATGCAAGTCTGAATCTGGCCTAATTACATTCAACTCTAATTAGATGCAAACCTGTTTCAGAATTGATTAGTTTCGGGCCTAATTAGATGCAGATCTGATGCGGGCCTTATTGGATGCAGATTTGAATATGACTAGATAATTGAAATTTTAAATAGATGCAGATTAATTAGATGTAGTTCAAATGCGGGCGTAATAACCTGCAGACCTCATTCTGATATAATTGGATGCAGATCTATATAAATGCGGGCCAGATTAGATTCAGTTCTATTTGGATGCCGATCTGATGTGCGCTTTAATTACATGTAGTTCTGATGCAGGTCTGATTAGATGCAGACGTCATTCCGATCTCATTAGATGCAGACCTGATGCAGATTTCGATATGGATATAATTAGATGCATATCTTATGGCGGATTATTAAATACAGAATAGATTCAGGCTTAATTAGATGCAGTTGTATTTAGATGCGGATCTACTCAGATGGAGATCTGATGTGGGCCTAATTAGATGCGGATGTAATTAGATCTAGTTACATGCAATTCTAATTAAATGCAGTTTGATTCGAGCCTAATCAGATGCATTCATCATTCAGATCTAATTAGATCTATTTCTATTTAGATGTTCTAATTAGATGCGGATCTAATTAAATGCATACCTGATTCAGATCTGTTTAGACTTGGGCCTAATTAGATGCAGTTCTATGTGGATGCATGTTTGATGCGAGTCTAATTAGATGCAGACCTGATTGAGATCTAATAAGATACAGATCTATTTAGAGACCTTATTAAACTTTATTAAACCGGCGTAATTAGATGCTCACCTGATGCAGATATATTGAGATATGGATCTAATTAGATGTAAACCAGTTGAATATCTATTTAGATACAGATCTAATTAAATGCAGATTTCATGCAGGTCTATTTAGATGCAGAATTGATTCAGGCCTAATTAGATGCAGAGTTTATTCAGCTCTATTGAGATGCTGACTTGATTCAGGCCTCATTGGATGCAGAGTTGATGCAGGTCTATTCAGATGAAGACTTCATGCAAGCCTTATTAAATGCAATTCTATTTACATGCGGATCTATCTAATTAGAGGCAGATGTGATGCGAGACTCATTAAATGCAGATCAAATTTGATTTATTCATATGCAGCTCTTATCAGATATAGGTCTGATGCCGAGCTAATTAAATGCAAACCTGATTCAGATCTAATTAGATGCGATCCAAATTAGATGCAACCTGATACAGATCTATTTAGATATGGATCTAATCAAATGCAGATTTGAGGCAGGCCTAATTAGATGCAGTTCTATTTAGAAGCTGATCAAATTTAATGAGATCTGATGCGGGCTTATTATGCAGATTTGATTCAGATCTAATTAGATGCAAATTTATTTAGAGACGGGCCTTATTAGATGCAGATTTGATTCAGATGTAATTAGATGCAGATTTATTTAGAGACGGGTCTTATTAGATGCGGATTTGATGCCGGCCTAATTATATGCAGGTCTTTCAGGTCTAAATAGATTCAGATGTAATTAAATGCAATTCTGATATGAGCCTAATAAATTACAGACATGATTCTGATATAATTAGATGCAGATGTATTTAGATGCGAGCCTAATTTGATGCAGTTCTATTTAGATGTAGATCTGATGCGCGTCAAATTAGATGCATGTCTGATGCTGACCAAATTAGATGCAGACCTGATTCTAATCTACTTAGATGCAGCCCTGATGCAGGTTTAGATATGAATCTAATCAGCTGTAGATCTGATGGCTGCCTAATAAGATGCAGACTAGAGACAGTTCTCTTTATATGCAGACCTAATGCACGCTTAATTAGATGCGGGTCTAATGCTGGCCTAATTAGATGCAGATTTTGTTAGATCAAGTTAGATGCAGTTATAATTGGATGTAGGTCTGATGTAAGCCTAATTACGTGCAACTCAAATTAGATGCAGATCTGTTAAGATGCAGTTCTATTTAGAAGCGGATCTAATTAGATGTAGACCTGATTCAGGTCTGATAAGGTTCGGGCCTAATTAGAAGCATTTCTATTTAGATGCCCGTCTATTTAGATACTGATTTAATTAGATGAAGATCTGAGGCGGGGCTTATTAGATGGAGATTTGAATATATTTAGTTACTTGTAGTTCTAAATAGATGCAAATTAATTAGATGCAGTTCTAATGCGGGCCTAATAAAATACAGATCTGATTTCGATATAATTAGATGCAGATATATTTAGTTGCGGGCCTAATTAAATGCAGTTCTTTTTGAATGCAGACATGATGCGCGCTTAATTAGATGCAGATCTGATACTGGCCTGATTAGATGCAGACCAGATTCTGATCTAATTAGATGAAGACAGGATGTAGATTTCGATATGGATCTAATTAGATGCAGTTCTATTTTGATGCTGATATATTTAGATGCAGATCTGATGCGGGCCTTATTAGATGGAGGTCTCATGACGGCCTAATTAGATGCACATTAACGCAGATCTATTTAGATATGGATCTAATTAGATGCATACCTCATACAGGTCTAATAAGATGCAGACTTGCTACAGGCCTAATTAGATGTAGTTATATGCAGTTTTTATTTGACAGATCTAATTCGATGCATGTCTGATTCGGGCCTAATTAGATGCAGGCCTGATGCAGATGTCTTTAAATGCGTTCCTAATTAGATGCAGCCCTGATGCAGATGTCTTTAAATGCGTTCCTAATTAGATGCAGGCCTGGTGCAGATGTCTTTAAATGCGGTCCTAATTAGATGCACACCTGATGGAAATCTATTTAGCAATGGATCTAATCAAATGCAGATCTGAAGCAGGCGTAATTAGATGCAGGTCTATTTAATGCAGATCTGATGCGGGAATTATTTGATGCAGATGTAAATATATCTAATTACTGGCAGGTCTAAATAGGTGCTTATGCAATTTGAACATAGTAACATATGGAAGTATGTTGTTGGGAGTAAACGTATTATTATCGAAACACAAAATTAAGATATCCTTTTAATTATTTAGATAACACTGTACAACCATCGATTTTCATTATCAAAGGTAGATAGATAGATAGAAACATCCTAGATTTCAGACATGATATTAAACGGCCACATTTGCTTCACCATATAGCAACCGGAGCTAAATTTTGCCGTAATATACTCTGTCAAAAATAATTTCAATCTAAAATGGACTTGCACTACTTTCAAAATAAACAGATTTTCAATACTATTAAGAGCTAACACTTCCTTCTCCAAAATACTAGAATCTTTCTTTTTTTTTTTTAACTTTTGATTGTTTACGCATAAAAAGATCATAACAAGTTTTATTTATAACTTCCATTATCTCCATTTTTTAACAAATGGACTTGCCCCACTTTCAAAATAAACGGCTCATTTGTATTTTTCGACACGCATATTACATAGTATTGAAATCTTCAAGAAAAGTGAACAATATTATAGTTTTAACATAAAAATATAATTGATTAAACAGATAAATATTACTTATTCTATTCTATCACACATATTTAAGTTAACTATATGATCCTTATATGTTTTCAGAAAATAGTATACATTTCAGTATAGTTAATTTAAAAGAATCTTTGAAAAGAAAATGCATAAGTTTGAATTATTCGCTATTTTACTGCATAAAAGTTAAGAAATGGAGTAAAAGGGTATTAAAAATGTAACGGAAAATATCTATAAACATTTAAAAATAGTTGCTTTTTTTTGTTCTTTTTGTATTTAAACGAAGTTAGTGTTGCGAGATCCAGTAGAAAATCTAACAACTATTTTATGATCTAAATTGTTTTTCAAAAATTGCTACTCATTTTCATATAAAATCTTTTGAAAAAATTCTAGTATTTAACATTATTAAATGAAGGATTTTCACATTGGGACCTCAATTCGCATCTCTAAAATATGTAAGATAATATATGACTTTAAATATTCGTGAAATATGATAAAAACTCAAGGAATGATAAATCGCAGTCTCCTTACAGTTTTTTTCGAATTTTATGTAGTCTAGACAGTATAGAAATGAATTTTTAATTTTGGGGGGGAGGGAACTTCTGAGCAATCAGAGTAAAATCACAGCAGACTGTTCGAGCAATATGCGATTGGATGGATTTTCGTTTCTATTCCTTCACATATATTTTTTATGAAACTAAGAAAATTTATTGATTTCTTAAATGTTCAATATTATTTTTTGTCTTCATAAAACTAACTCTACAAAAACATAAATATATATCAATGTTTTCTTTAAGATTTAGGCATTAAATTCTGTATATAATATTCTATCTAATAATAGAAATAAAGCCCGGTTGTTTTATCATCATGAGTCACTGAAGTTATTTGTCTTGACGTTTAATCAATTTTTACTGCGACATCAAATAAGAAACTTTAGATGAATTTGCCATTAGATATATTTCAAATTTTATTGTTTCTAATACATTAATTTTTTCCTATAATTTCATTAGACTCAAATTTATGCAAACAAAATGTAAATAATGTTGATTTCATAGTTATTTTATTTAAATTCAGTTTCATTCATGTTATGGAAATTAAATGTCGTACAATTAAAAATATAGTTGGAAACATTGTATAGGAAACACTTTTATATAATGCTTCCAATAAACACTTGAAGATTCAATTTTCTGATATTTTTTTCTCATGATATTTAGCAGGCATAGCAGAAACTTTGACTAATTGCCTTTATATTTCTTTCAAAGAGTTTTAAATACTCAAATACCTTTAGCGCAATGTTTATTTAAAAAAATTCCTTATAGAAAGAACTCTAGAGAAAGTTTTATTTTTGTTTTACATAATTTTTATCTTCTTTCTTCTTTCGCCACAGAATATCCCCGAACATGGAATCTCTAGGATTCTCTGTTGGTTGAAAGGATATCCGTGGGAGTATTTATTAAGATAAAAAATACACATAAAAAGACATAAAATATCAATATACACATAAAAAGACATAAAATATCATCGATACACATAAGAAGTAACTATATACAATATTATAATGATGAGGGAGGTGTTCGGTGGGGAGTATGAGTGGATGAAATCTATTGAAGTTAATATATTCTGGAGAAGAGCTTGGTTGGGAAATGAAACGAAAATGTATACTGGACTTGCGTCTGGAGAAATCAATTCCTCGTTCTCTTGCAGGAACCGCACAAGATTTCTAATTTTAACCTTGGACATCTTGTTTCTCATAACGTTGGTCCACCAGATATTTTCTAGGCATAATTTTTTTCTGTAAGAGAAAAAAAAACAACTTTCACAATCTTAATATTAATTTTATACTTATTTTTCTATAAAATTTATGAAGCTGTTCAAGATTTAGCGGAAATATTTCTACAAGAAGCATAATATTTTCTTTTAAGTTATACATTATGCAACAAATGTATTTAAAAGTCAAAAATAATTTTTCAAATATTGCAGATTTCTTCAACTGTTTTTAAAGGACATAAATAATTTTTGGAAGCACGGAGTACTTAACAAATTGATTTTCAATAAAAGAAAAATATTTCTCTTAAACGTTTGTTTCTTTTGAAAATGACTTTGTGTGAGTGATATATGACTTGCTGTAGATACTGATATGCGAAAGTATATTTAATTAGGGTCAATGTTTTTGAATTTGTTATCCAATTTGTGACGTAAGAATTGTACTGCAATCGATAATATTTTTCATTCTAAATATGGATGTGACACATAAAAAAGTATAATCAAATAAATCCATGGAAAGTCAACAAAATTTTTTTAATTGAATCATAATCTTTACACATTCTCACAACTAATTATGATCACTTTCCGTAAATTTAATAATTGTTTACGGTAGGATTGATTCAATACCTAAAAATATTTGATAAATAATGGCAGATATAGAAATGTCTTATTTTCTCTGCATATTATCTTATTTTATGTTTCAAACTTTGAAAATAAAAACATAAAATAATTACAAGCACCATAGAAATGATTACTTCGGCATAACATTTTCAAATATTAGTTATTTTCAAGTAGTGAATATATTGTAACTTTATGCATATGAATTTCATTAAAGTGGAACTAACTTTTCTTAAACTTCTAGTTTCAAATAATGCATATTAAAACAGACGCAGTTATTATTTTAAATCCCTTAATTAAAATGAAACTTTCGACTTATGTTGCTTGAAATATTAGTTTCTGTAACATCATTTTTTTCATATACAATATTAAATATTCAATAATAAAAACTTCATATTTCATAATAGGAAAAAAATATGAATTCTGATTATTATTCAAAACAAAATCTACATCAATAAGGAGGACTACCATAAAAAAAACTACCGCTCATTATAATCTGAGATTTTTCAGCACTTTTAAATTATTTTATGCATCTTCACTAAACATCATATTAGTTTAAACGGTAAAGAAAAACAACCTTTAATACATCGTCACTTAGAATGGTGTTTGTTTGTTCTGGAAGAATGTATATTCGTTTATGCGACAATTCTTTTTTTTAAATATGTATATTTGTCAAAACCACGATAATAAAAGTTGATAACGGCTAGATTAAATTCATTACATAACTCCTCACAAGACATCGAAATTTACAATGAAATTTTAACATTGCTAATCTGCTTTTTCTATTGAAAAAAAAAGAAACCGTTTAAAAAGATTTTAAGATGAAAATAGAAATAAATTAAAGAAATGTCCATTTAATGTCGCTTAAAAATGAAACTGACTCTTTAGACAAAATATTCATAACAAGCAAGAAAATATTTTTTTTTCCTACAATTGCTTTAAAATTTCGAAAATGATGACATAATGGAGCAATGATGAACAAATGATGCTAAAAGTGTGGGTTAAAAAAATTTCATCCCGTAAAAATTTAAGAAACAAGTTTAATCCTTAACTGCTAACAGGAGCTGCATTTTTATAGTAAGGCAGGCAATTTTAGAAGAAGTGTTTACATTTAAATCCCTTTAGCGCATTCCAAGATGAAATGACTGTACAAACAGCCTAATTTTGTCTTAAGATAAAAACATAACTGGCAAAGACACAACACATTTTGCAAGGAACATTCTAAATTCAATGATAAAATCTCAATGATGTGCTTTTTAATAGAACCTTCTATTTCTTTCCGCAGAACTCGTTTTTTTTTAAATTCTAATGGCTACAGCAGAGGATATTGTACCAAAACGAGTGAAAATAAGTTTTAGTTTTTTTTTTCTTTGTTTAGCAAAACCGTTTTATTCCCAGACACAAAGCAGCAAAAAGTCTTTTCATACTTTCTATTAAAAAAAATTACATCTTTTATATTGTCAGGTAAAAGGTAATTCTGTCAAGATGAAAAATGATTCAACATATATTCCTACGGTTGTTTCAAATTTTTTATGAAGTTTTTTTCTGCAGAAAATAAATGAAATGACAGAAAGGAATGAAATGAAATCGTCATTTTTAAATAATTCTGTTTACGGTTCAACTACAGTTAAAATATATCCATAAATAATGTGTAAAGGAAAATATAAAAATCTTTGACTCATCACAATCCATCATTTAAAATATGTGCAACTCATTATAGATTTTTATAAAACTTACATTGCTTTTTAATTTTGTTTAATTTCTTTTTTCTTTTTTTCCCTTCTCATTTTTCAAAATGATACACTAATAACGCAAAGCCTGCATTTTTTTCGAGTTTAAATTTCTTAGAAATATTTTTAAAATATATATGTGCCTTCTCTGAAACAACTTTTTGCAAATAGTTATGTGCTTTCAAGAACTCATTTTTTATGTGAAAAAGTGGAAATGACTTTCTTAACAGATTTTCAGTTCTTTAAACTATTTTTAATGCCAAAAATTTACTTTCAGAAGACTAGTTAATACACTGCACTTTTGCAGAGTAAAATCCTTTTGCAAATAACAAAATGCTTTTAAATTAGGGGTTCTTAATTTAACAGCGATGTCATGAAAAAAAGTGACTCTGTAGAAAAATTGAATTGTTATCAGTCTCTTATATATTTATATTATTCTTAAACTAACTCTACGTTAAAATAACTGCATTTATGTAATGTCCCAGAATTTTCAGGTAAACACGAAATCAATTTAACCATATACTTAATGTATAATGTCTTAAAAAATTATATACTTAAGGACAATGTTTGTGATTTATACAGTTATGCAAAAGAAAATATCTAAAATAATACAAAAATAAAGTAAAATCAAATATGCAAATGATGCTTATGCTCATTTCATATATATAATGGTTTGCTTATGCTCATACAAAATAAACATGCTATGCTTATGCTCATACAGAATAAATATGCTTTGCTTATGGTCATACAGAATAAATATGCTTTGCTTATGCTCATACGAAATAAAAAAAATAGGCTTCCTTTTCTAGAAGTTGTCGTTGTCGCAATTTCCTTTTCATAAAATTTTAAGATTTATCAATTATTTTTATCCCAATTTCGAATATTTTACTTTTGTGTTTCCAGAGTTTTTGAAATCATAGAATTTAAAAAGTTTGTCCCTTGTAATCGAATTTTGTTTTTATTTTTCATATTTTAAAATTTAACTAATTGTTTAAGAATCTTTGTAAAGTCTAGTTTCTTTCATGTAGATTTCATAACAACACTTTGCTAATTAGTTTTGAACCACGATTCCACATTGTTCTCATTTGCGGCAACATGGTATATAGTACTTAGTTGAATGATAATTTCTCCTTAATTAATTCGCATTAAGATGCGGTTCATTTAACTAATCAGATCATCTTATTATAGTTTCATGAACATCTAAGAGTAATTAAGATTTTTTTATACTCTAGTAATAATTAAGATTTTTTTTTGTCTCAAAAGCAAATTAGTAGTGGATTCAACTAACTATAGTCATTTACTTAAAAGAGAATAAAACTGACGCACGTACTTAACTAATTTTTTTAATAAAGAAGATTTATTTTTTACTTGCAAATATCATGGAGACCACTGCGCAATATCATTTATGTTGGAAACAAATAAATATTTTTATTAATAATCTAATTTTGAAACTGCAGGCTTGAAAACTAATTTCTTGATGTTATATGTTTATTGATTATAAACAATTTTGTTGATATTTATTTATATTTTATTTAAATATATAAATTAGCATAATGCATTGATATAATTTCATTTTAATTGTCCCTAACTATCCAAATCTGAGCTATTTTTAAATAATGTTTATCAACATTACTGTATAATTCAACACCTTTAAAATATGATTTGAAGAATTTGCCTGTTTTGTGGAGCGACATAAGAAATTTTCATTTTCCATATAATATTCAAATGAATAAAAGAGGGATAATAAATGAACAGAAATTTTTTATAATTTGTTGTTATAATTTTTATAATCTTTTCTTCATGAAATCTCATTATTCGCAGTACAAAAAGGTATTTAGAAAAAAGCAATATATTTATTTTATTAATTTCGAAACTATATTAATGGTTTTAACCATGTTAATTTTGCAGTTATTCAAAATTATTTTTATATTAATAAACACAATAACAAAAATGAATTTCCTTTCAGTTATTGCAAGTATAGAACTGTAACACATAGTATATTGTTCTGAAATTTTCATGTAAAACTCTTTCTAATTCATTATATTTAAAATAAAATAAATCGGGAACAGTTCGTAGTTTGCAATTTTAATATTTTATAATTTGGAATTATTATGCGAGTGCAATGCATATTGTATTCTAATATATAAAAAATAGAACAAAATAATACATAAAAAAATAGAATTTTATACAAAAATTCCTGTAGAAAAATATACACCCAGAGGAAAAAATATATTTTAAATAATTATGGAAATCAAGAATGCACTGGAGAAATGAAGCAATAAAAATATGAAATATTTATGTTCATATCATATATATTAATAACAATATAATATTAAAAAAAATTGGAAATTTACATGGAATACATCAATCGGAAACAACCCAGAACAACACTGAAATATGAATTAATAATAGTTTTTATTTAAATTATAGAATTCCATTTAGAATAACAAACTCCAAACTATTCTAGGTTTGTTTTTATAATTATAATTTAGTCACTCAGTATTGTTGATAAGAATTTCAAATTAAAAGAAATGCTTCTAAAACTCTAATAAGGCTTTTACTTACACTAATACGATTTTGTAATTCTACGTTATTAATTCATAAAAAAAAAAGAATTTTGTGCTGTTGCAAAAATTTACACAGTTAAAATCATTATTATATTTCAAAAATTAATCAAATATATAATATATACCACTTTTCCTTTGAACATACTTTTTAGCATTGTGCATTTTATGAAAGGAAAAACGAGCAAATAATAATAAAATATTTCTGCTCAGAATAAGATTTACTGTCTAGAAAATATACAATTATTAATAAATTAGTCTAATTTATAATTTATATACAACTTTCACTTTGAGGCATACTTTTTAGCATTATGCATAATGTGATTTTATGAAGGAAAAAAAAACGAACAAATAATAATAAAATATTTCTGCTCAGTATAAGATTTACTGTCTAGAAAAGATACAATGATAGCTATATGTTAAAGCTTAGATATCCACAACATATTAAATTTTGTACTATTTTGCAAATGTATTGTTTTAAACTAATATCTATGAGAAAGTTGATACTAATAGTTACAAGCATCATGAGCAGCATAAATGTAAATATTAATAACAAATGGACAAACATTTCTTCTATTTTAAATGCATAGATTCAAATGAAGAGAAAATTTGCAGCTATCTTTTCCCAAAGGATAGCTACTTTTCAGGAAGTCAAAGACACAATAAAAATCATCTATCAAAGTTCGTTTCCGGTGCTAACAAAGTTATTTAACATGAAAATGAAATTTCAAAAGGGTCATGCCTTGAATTTTCTTTAAATGATTAATCCTTACTATCTTCTAGGTTTTTTGTTTTTGTTTTATCGTTAGTTGCATTATGAAGTTCTAAACACAAAAAAGGTTTAACTTGATAATTTTTTTTAAAAATCTTTCTTGCCTCATTCGTTTTAGATATTCAGCAAGCTTAGGAAAATTCTCCATTAGGCTGATTATGATGGAGCTTGCTAAATTTCCATTTTAAATTCAGATCTTCTATACTCCTGTCTTGTAATGCGAGAATATGTACCTCCCATTCATATGATTTGTTTTGAAAATGAATGCAAAAAAGCATGGAATGTAAGTTTAGTTTTAAATTAATGCAGTTTGAATAAGATAACATATTTAGGATTCAAAATTCCTTCAGCCTTTTGGAAAAATTTTTTTTCAATCAAGGAATGGAAAATTATTTCACGTTTAAATATATAATTTAATTTTGTAATCGAGACATAGTATATATAAAAATTTTGCGTTTATTCTTTAGATATAGGAAAATTTGGATATAAAAAAAGAAAAGAAATAAATATATTTTAATCGTTTGGAGCTAATTTTTTTTTTAAAATTTTATACTTATACTCATTTTTGAATTTTATTTTGTATTTCATTAAAGCTAAATCTTAAGTTTATTATACTATGAATGTCAGCTTGAAATACTTCTTTATCTTGTTGCAAAAAGCAAGAACTCCACAAAAAGGCTTTTCGAAATAAACAAACATTTTTTATTTAGATTAAAAAAATAATAATAAAAGAATAAACAAAAATTCATGGGTCAATGCATAAGAAATATTCGTACCTTTTATGTTATACATTTTGAATTGAAATCGTTCTATATAATTTACATTTTCCATTCAACAATAATGATTAAGATCCAAAATAAATTACAATTTGTCATAAATAAGATATTCCTTAATTATGATTATTCTAATTAGACAATTAATATTTTCAAATATATGCTGATGAGATAATAGTGATAAAAGTTGTTAGAATAGCATTAAAATAACGAACATGTATTTTGTAATTTCTCTCATATTTAATCGAATATTTAAAAATGGAGAAAATTATCAAACTGCACCATCATGAATTTATTTTTATCATGAATTTACTACATGAATTTATTTCTTATATCCTAATGTGGCAGCAGATTGAAATTGGTTTATTTTTATATCATAGATAACAATAGGATAATTTAATATTTTCCGAATTTAATTATTAGTTTAACGATTGCATTAATGAAAATTTGATTGTGTAACTCTTGTTCTAGAAGATATTAATTTGAGAAAAAATGCTTTATAAAGCCTAAGTAATTAAATTTTAAAAAAATCAAGAATATAATAAATAGTATTGTAATAAAAACATTTATTTTTAGCATCCGAAGAAATGTGTGTTTTAAAAAATTATTTTCATAAAATTTATCATATTAGATTAAATTATATATATATATATATATATATATATATATATATATATGTGTGTGTGTGTGTGTGTGTGTGTGTGTGTGTGTGTGTGTGTGTGTGTGTGTGTGTGTGTGTGTGTGTGTGTGTGTGTGTGTGTGTATTTAATTAAGACAGAGTCTAATTTTGACTAAATTACAACACTGCAATTTTAAATATTATTACTAAGCAGTAGTTTTGCTTCCCAGAACGAAAAGTTTTATCGTAAGAAAAGCCATTTTACGGTGAACCATGTTGGGTGCTGATCGGGTGTCGCATCAGTGATCGAAAAGCTTGGCGACGAATTTGGTCGACTTTGGCACAAAAAAAATAGATATTACTGGAAACTTCGAGAAATTTAGCAATTGTGCCAACAATAGAAAACGATATACTCCTGACTGGTCCAGAAACTTCTCGGCCCCCCTCCCGGGGACTATAAAAGGCCGGCACTCTCAAGCTGCAATCAATCGTAGACAGTCGCAGTCGTGTATCGAGTCGTCGAGAGGAAACGAAGCAACTGAGCTCTGTACCAAGTCCTGGTGTGGAAGCACGATCGAGTACTGTGAGGAGAAGCCAGTCGTATAGCATTTTGCCGGCAGCTTGATATAGCTAAAGCAAGGTGACAGTGGAGAATTTCAGTCGTTTGGAGAGACCTTAGAGCGAAGCTTCGAAGATCCCCTCTCCTGCTGAATTCTGTCTTGCCGCTTTGTATGCTGTGGCTATTATTACTACTGTTTACGACTTGTGGGCTACTGTTTGTTGTAGTGGGCTGCTGTGTGTTGTATTATGTACGTCTGGTCTGTATATATTTGTCGTCTCTGTGTATTCGTCCTTTTATGTAAATAAAAGTCATCGTCGTTTGTCACATCGTCGTTTGTTGTCAAAGGAATGTTTATTTCTGCATAGACCATCAAATCTTAACAGAACTCCAACGAAAGTAGTAGAGTATATCGGTCACATTATTATTCATTGTATCAATTTATATTATGCAATTATTTTGTAATGTATTGAGTTAAAATTAATATGTTCTTTTCATGTACTGTTCAATTTTAAAAATCCTTTATAGCGATGTTGCTCCTTTATTTTATTAATTATACATACCCTATAACAAAGAATCTAAACTTTAAGAAGGAAGTGGCAGATTCGCATAAAATTACTTGCTAACAAAATAAAAGTTTATCTTTCACGTTTATCAAAATAGAAACTCTAATAGAATTAATAATACTGTTCTTCAACAAAATATTTGATTGGTGATAATCTTTTAATAGATTAAAGCTAAAGTTTTGAAGTCTCTTTTTGTAACCTCTAAAAGATTTGATAAATTTTGTTCAACAATGTGAGCATTTATTTACACTTTAAAATTCCCATGCATTTTCATTTATATTACAAACGTAGAATCTTGATAAAAAAAATGTTTTCATGTAAAAAAAAAATGCTTTTGGTACATAAAATCAAAGTTTTAACATTTCGTTTTCAAAACCAAAGACATTGTTTTCATTGGAAACTGAAGGCAATGTATCTACCACAACAATAAAACATAATCAATAACTGTCACCTTCAAGTTATTTCGTTGAAATGAAAGAAATAATAAGATAAGACTAAAGAATTTGAAAAAAAAAATCTCAAGGAAACCTTTCATTGAGTAATAGTTAACACTGATATTATCACGAACACCAAAGCCAGAGTAGAAAAAATGAAAGTAAAGCAACAAATGCTTTCTTCGACGGTTCAGTTGAAATCACATAACACATTTATCAGTGACAAAAAATGGAACTAAAAGTATAGGGTAGGGAAAAATAAATTCAGCTCATAGAAGACCTAAAACTAGACATTATCCGTAATTGCCAGAAACAGCTATTTTTTGAATTGTCCAAAGACACATTTTAAAGAACGGTTCCGCATTCAGACTTTTCAAATGCCTTCCAAGTTGTATAAGTGTCTCACATTTTTCAAAGTAATTGGCATAAAACACCACACATTAAAACAAGAAATCTCATGCACACCGAAAGAATCACAATTCTGTTTCGGTTTATAGCGAATCAAATCTTTTCTCTGGATAGAATATTTCTTTTATCTTTTAAATGTTCGCGGCATGCATCTCAGCAAGCGAAAATAAGGCAATGAACCTTTAAATTCTCTGCCACCTGTTCCAGTTCCCAAAACAACGAGAACTCATATTATTCATCTCGCCTTTATATTTTTTGTATTTTCTTCGTAGGGTGAAAATCTATCTTCAGCAGAATGAAACAAAATTCTATTTAATATCAAGCATTTTCTTTAAAAGTCTTTAGTACAAATCTGTATTTTGAACTATTCTGAACTGAAGAATGCTTTTTGAACTATTTATTTATAAATTAAATATAGATTTACTTTTGACTTAAATATATTTTTTGTCTCTTTTAAAGAGTACAGAATATAATTTTAAATATAATTTATTATTAGACGAAGTAATACAAATACATTACATTTACGGTTATTTTAAGTAAAAGAATTTTTAACACGTGTTATTTTCTTTTAGGTAGATTTCCATAGGAAAACTACCTATTGCAATGGTTCTCGTGATAGAACTTTGGGAAAATCTGTTGCCCATGTTATCTTATGAGCATGATAACTAGAGTAATTTTGTTTGGATTTTAACTGGATTCGAATATACTGTTAGAAATGTAAAATTCACGTTTATAAATGGCCCATCTAGCTCGTAGGGGAGTGGAAATGGTTCGGGTTGAAATTTTCATTTCCCTATAACTTTCTTAATATTGAAGAGAAAAAAATAAATACAATTAGCCAAACTAGAACCCCATTAAAACATAAAACTTTTACATTTGAAATTTTTCGATAACTGCAATATCTTAAAAGTTAAGAGTTTGAAAAATTATTTTCAGGTCTTAATATTAACTATTTCTAATATCGAAAAATTTTATTGCCAGATAGTAACTTAGATACAAAGGAATATAAATTTGCATTTCAGCTTTCTGAGAGGAATTTTTTCGACTTCATCAAAATCGTCATGATTGTTTGAGCCGCACAAAAATAAGCAAGCAAATCACATAAGTGGTATTTGAAGATAAATCACGATTACTATAATTATTTTTGACTTTTATTAATTAATTCTTATAATTATTTTGGTCATAGAACCAATGTTTATATTTTTAAATTTAAATATTTTTAATTGCCCAGTAATATTTTTGTATGTTCTTGAGATTTTTAAATTGTGCATATTTGCATAAATGCTACTTGTTGATATTTCTATTTTCTTTTCATTCATGTTAGCTTATGTCTAAAGTCTTTTGAGTCATTTAGTTCATTTCATGCAATTTTTATATTTATAAGGAATAATCATCTTTTGAAATATTTTAAGAAAACAAAAAACGTCAAATACTAGACATATTCAGGGTCTTTTTTTATGTTATAGGTTCTTCATGAATTTATTAGATAAAAAATTTGAAATTTCCTCTGGATAATTGTTTATTAATAATTCACATAAGAAAGAACACAGTGCCGTTTTTATAGTTAAATTTTGTTAATATCAAATCTGATGTTTCGATACTTGAATATAAATATCTGAAAAAAATTTTACTGTTTCATAAATTTGTCATTTTAAAAAAAATTAACGATGATGAAATTAAGGAAAAATTACAGCTTCTTAATAAGCTGATCCTCACAACCTCCCACTATAAATAATTCTGTGGTAAAAAAGAATAAAAAAGAGACATTTATACAATGATCAATGAGAATTAACATATTATATCTAGGGTGATTCAAAAGACTATTAGCAAAATGAAAGAACAGATCACATGTAAAAAAAAAATGTATATGAACTTAGTGTAATGAATGCTTTAAGATTATGCTAGATTGCAATGTAATAAGAATTTAAAACATATACAATTTTAGTAGATATTTTATATATGGTGCCTCGTGGAATATAGCAGAATTAAATACAATGAACAATTTGGATCCAAAATGCATAAGGAATTTTCTGAGTGCATGTAAATATCATATTTTCGAATATTAATTTTATGAGCCAGATAATATTCATGAAAACAAAATGGAAGTGACACGAATAAATTTTTATCGCTAAATTCGCCCCATTTCGGCATTGTCGAGTGGGGCGATTTGAAGTTCATAGAGTTAAAGGCAATTAGAATGTTATGAGTTAATGTTTCTAGTGTTCCTACAATATAAGGAATGAATAATTTTTGCTTTGATTTTGTATATTTTCAAATTCAAATGGTAAGTTAAAAAGAACATCACGAATTTTATATAGAACAATTAAATCTAGAAAATACGTTTTGTGAAATTCCCCTCATTTACATTTTAAGTTAACAAAGTTAAAATATATAAACTACCATCATGCAAATTATAAAGTTCGCATATTAAATGCATTTTATAATTTAATACATAGTTACATTAAACACTCTATTTGAATTAAATAGTAATGGAATCTGTATCAAACATTATATTTTCTGTCTACGCTTTCGAAATGCCTTAAACTGAAAATACAAATGCACGATTCCTTGCAACAATTTATAAATGTGCTACTTTAAACGCACATTTGTATTAATTTCAGTTACTTACCTGAATTCTAGTGGAAAATAATTCAAACAAATAGGGCCTTTGAAGATATTTCTAAGAGACTGTATGCAAGAATTATAATTTGCAATATATTCTAACGAGATTTGGAAATTAACTAAGAGCAAAAGGGCATGAAACGAAAACTCGGGTGAATGAATACAGAATACTAAATCTCTACAGTTGAATGCCCTTTAAATCAACAATTTCCTTATTTGAAAGTGTATGTTGGTGTTAAATAAATAGATCTTCCAATGCAATCTTCTTCAAAGAAGACGTGCATTCAAATGTATGCCTTTTTTGTCAGTAAACAGCAATTGGTGAGTTCATTTGGAAGTTCAAGAATGATTCATTTGCTGTTTATCTTACGATTAATCTGCAGTTATAGAAGGAATGGAGATGGAAAACGCAAAATGGGATTATTTAATAAATTTATAATTAAGTAAACATATTTTATAATATTATTTTTTAAATCATGTGTCATGCACCCTTTACTTGTATAAACTAATAACATCAGTTTCTATCACCGAATGTTTAAATTTATATCAAGGTTTTAATAATTGTGACTGCTTTTTTTTATTTTTTGTAAAATATTTTTGACATTTGGATTCGTATTTGTAGAATATTTTCTAGAAAATTTTCTACAAAATAGAATTTGTAGAAAATTTTGGGTCAAAGGTATTTATTGACCCAAAAATACCTTTGTTTTCTGCCTTTTGTAAAATATGATTTTTATGCCTTAAAGTAGATTTAAAGTCGTTGATTCACCAGTCCAATTGATTTTAAATTTTACTTTTCTTTGTTTGGATGAATATTTTAATTTCCTTTTATATTTCAATTTTATCTGAAAGACCAAATTATAAGCATAATGGTGCGCTGTAGTATAACAGTTTTACTTATATTTCTCTACATTTGATTCCAACTTAATTATTATAAATACAATTCATTATAATCTGGAAAACAAATCTGAAATTTATTCATATATATATATATATATATATATATATATATATATATATATATATATATATATATATATATATATATATATATATATATATATATATATATATATATATATATATATATATATATATATACATTTATAATCTGATTTATATTGGGATATACATTTGAGATACACATTAATTCTTTTACCCACTTAGAATGTTATTCATACTGTTAAAAACATTTGAGACGCACATTAGATCTTAATTCATGTACATATAATCTAATTCATACTGTCATAAACATTTGTGACACATATTTGATTTTAATTCATATTATTATCATAGTTTTATGCAGCGCAGTTGCAGACATTTCCGTGACTGCAGCTAAAAAATTTTCGGTGAGAAATTAAGTTCAGAAGTCTGTTTCGGAATAGAACAGCCATTATATTAACTTTGAAGGAGTTGGAATGTCGCAATCATTAGAATAACAATACATAATTACAAAACTATTTCTTATATTTAATTTTTTTATCGCTGATTTCTTTCAAAAATGTCTTTAACAATAGGAATGAATGACTTTCATTAATTTCATGTAACTTGCATCTGTGATCTTGAATTCAGATATATATTCAATAATTCAATAATATATTTATAAAGTTTTGGAAAAATGACTTGTTGTTTTGCTTTTAAGGCACGTCTAGAATTATTAAAGCGTTATTCATCTTTGAAAATTATGGTTTGGGATGCAGTTGTGCTGGGCAGTTATGAAAATTACGTTATTGGATGCAGTTGCGCGACAGAAGAGATAGTGCTGGGGCAGGTGTTGAGACTTAAAATCAAAATTAAATTCCTATTTTTAGCTGTCGAGATTACTGTTGTACATATTACTTCAGATACATAAGCAGGGCAGGGTGTGGTAGTTTAATTGTAATTATAATTAATTATAATTTGTTTGAAATGCATTTTAGAAAAATTACACATATGTCGATTTGCATATTCATTAGAGTTTGTCAGCAAACAAGGATTTATTAATAATTTGTTTAAGAACCTCCAAAAAGAAATTATTTTGATATCTTCAGAAATTCAGCATTCCTAGAAATTCTGTCATAGTCTAGTGAATATATTTAATTAAAGCCAATTAATTCTGAAGGAGACTTCTAATCAAGTACCTAAGATCTTTATTTGTATAAAACAATTAAAAATAAAACCTTATGGTAAGGAGTTTTATGCCCTATATTATAAATTTTTCACTGCTTTCATTTTTATTACAAATCCTGTAGGTAACAAGTAGGGAAAGAGACACCTGCTGCCATGTTCGATTCTCATTTCTCATAAGATGCCATCTGTAAATTTTAGTAAAATAGACTTTTCGATTTTTTATTATTTGGATTTTGCTTAATAATAATGATATACTCGGCATTGGAAGGAAATTCTGATATAAGTCATGCCATTCTTTATAATCATCTGCAGAATTTTATGGATGTCATTTCTGAAATTCTTGTGAGGGATCTCAAATGATGAAGAATCTTAAATTCAACTTCTGGATTTTACAAAAACTTGTAATGAAATATGAGGAGTTATAAAGATTTTATTAATATATTTCCTACTACGAAAATATTTTTTTTAATTTTTTTAAATCGAAACCAATTCAAAAATATTATATTAAAAATTTTGAAAACTATTTAGTAAACTAAACTTATTTCTCAATTAATGTAATATGAATTAATCTAAATTGAAATACTAAAATAGATAGGGAAATTGAAATTAAGTTAATTTATTAAAATAGAAAATAGGCATACATATGTGTTCCAAAATCGAAAAGAATAATACAAATTACAATATGACACTAATTAATCTATTCTAAAAAAATGATCTCATATACAGGTGGTTATCAAAATAATGGAAACACCTGTAAATAAAATGAACATTTTTGAATGCGTTTCATAAGAATTCAAATATAATAATAACCACTAGTTTTTTTTGTTATTTTTTTATGAATAGCAATGTATATATGCTGGTAGTATGTGTTAGCGTATTTTTTTTCAAAAGGGTAAGATATCGGACATCTAAGATTTTCAAAAAGGCCAATTTCTAGGAGCCCATCTAGCTGGAGAAAGTGTGACCGAAACATCCCAACTTGTAGGCGTTTCTAGAGATACGGTGTCTAAAGTCATGACAGCATGCACACAGAGCGGCCAGACACGCTCGACAAAGCAAAACAGTGGGCGGAAAGAGAAACTCAGTGAAAGATACCGGCGGGTATTGAAGTGGATTGTAATGCCTAAAAAGTGAACAACTGCAACAAATATGACCACAGGATGGTTCTCATATGGATTCTCCCATATGGATTCTCCAGTGCCAATGATTACAGGTAGAAAGCACCTTCATAAACGGAACATTGATGGCAAAGCAACAATTCCCAAGCCACTAGTCACAAATTTTAATGGTAAATGTCATTTACAGTGGTGTCACACTCACAAAACCTGGTCGATTGATAAGTGGTAGAAAGTAATATGGTCTGACGAATAGTATCTCACACTTTTCTCTACAACAGGACGAGTGCTCGTTTGGAGGACAGCTGCACAAGCGTATGATCGTGATTGCCTACTTCCGTCTGTCATGAATGAAGGTGGATCTGTCATGATATGGGCAGCTATATCGTGTTTTTCTGCTGACCAATCGTAACCTTGAAAGGAAGGATCACTGGGGAAAAGAATAGATAAATTTTAGCTGACCTGGTTCATCCTATGATGCAAATAATGTTTCCTGCAAAAGATGGTATTTTCCAGGATGATAATGCACCCTTCCATGTAGTGAGACTCGTCCATTCATGATGTGATGAATATGAATATGAAGTTAATCATCTGCTTTGGCCCTTACAGTCATCCGACCTCAATATAAATTGAACCAGTATGGTCTATTTTAGAGCGTCCAATACAGAATCGATATCATCTACCGGCATCTCTCCCAGAACTTTCACAATATCTCCGGGAAGAATGGTACAATATTCCTTTAAACGCTATTCAACACTTGTATGAATCGATTCCTAGGAGAATCCAAGCTATATGACATGCCAAAGACGTTCCTACAACGTAATAATAAAGGATACTTTATAAATCAAAGGTGTTTCCATTATTTTGACAAACACTTGTAGAAGGAATATTATGAGAAATCCCAATCTTCAGATTACATCTTTAGATATACAGAGTTGAACAAATATAATTTGATTTCTAATTTATGTTTTAAGATTAATCATTTTAATTTAATTTGTTTATTATGGCGCGTTTTCCTGAATAAAATTATATGAATGCATCTGCTTTAAAACATAAGATTCACATATACAGGGATAGAAAAGGTTTAGAATTGAAAAATGGAAAATAATAAACAATCTGAATGAAAGTACATGTAAGGATGTATATGAATAAACTTACTCCTTTAATTAAACTATATAATGCACTAATAAAATAATAGTAGTACAGTTAGAGGAAAATAATAGTACAAATGTGGGAAAATAATAGTACAATTAGGGGAAAATAATAGTACAATTAGGGGAAAATTAAACTAAATCAAACATACTTTTTCAAACATCTCCTAGATGATCACACTCCAAATTTAAAACATAACATTAATTCAGTATATTTTATTTTTATATCAAAATGTTCATTAATATATAGTGCTTTTCATTCAAAACTGTAAACTTATATAACATATTCATAAAAATGGAATGCAATTTTATTTTATTAATAAATATATTTTAAAATTTTCCCCATTCCATTATGATTTTTGTTTTAAAATGAGATTAAAAAAGCATTTAGACCATGAGGAAAATCTTTAGCCATTCTAATGTAAAAATAAAATTAATGCCTTTTTCATCTTTTTATTCGCGGAGTAAGAGGAAAAGAAATATCCTTAAAAAATTATCACTAAACAGTCCCCTTATCTATATTTATTCATAACTCTCAGCTTAGAAAAAAAAATGTAGCATATATCACATTTCCCAGCTACAAAAATAAATATTGGCCACAAATCTGTCCCCTTAGCAGCCACTAAATATCATAGATTCGTAAGGTTGTTGAAATAACTTCTGTAGGAAATTATATGAAGCGTATCGTAGAGAAGAGGAGGTTCTTTAATGGCAAGTGTGACGTACCAAATCCTACTAAAGTAACCTAAGTCAGATTGTTTCCTTTTGTCTAGCTAGTCCTTTTCTTCAATTGAAGAACTTTTCTTGGAAAGAATTGAGCAGAAAAAGAAAAGTATTTATTTTTTCTTATTGGTTGCACTTGTGGTGAGAATTTGTTACAGTAAGAGAAGAATGTTTCTTTTTCTAAACAAAGCACTTTTATTAATAGTCATCACCTTTTTAAAATTTAACATATTTTTGATTCAGAAAAATGGAATCTACAAATTGTAAAATAGTTTTAAAGGAGCGAAGATAATTCATTATTTAAAAGTACTCAAGTGAAACTTTTCGTAGTCCTTTGAGACGACAGCATTATAAACTATTCTCTGATGATTATTAAAAATAATATTCTAATGTTTGCGTATATCCGAACATTTTTTTATTTTATTTCTTCATTCTCTAAAGAAATGGCCCTATAAGCGTGCTTGATTTTGCTATATTGAGTATTTTGAACTGCTATAGTGAATAAAAATGAAAGCAATATTTATTCATTCTTTATGAAATTTCACTTGAATAAAAACAATGTGTCATAGAAAACCAATTTTAAGCATTCTGGTAAGGGAATTATCATTTTTTTTTTTACTTACCTAGAACATTATATGTCTCATTTGGCTAATAACTAGTTCACACAATAGCAAACAGTGTGCTCCTAGGTGCACATTTCAACACTTCAATGTATATACGTGTCAAATTTGATAAACTGTACGTCAAACGATTTAGTCTGCATAGCATTAATGCACAAACACTCATATTCGTAATCATTATTTATAGAAATTACTGTATATTGACCCAAATGAGCTTTTTTAGCTAATTCAAATTTAACATTTTTTTATTTTTTTAAATTTAAAAAATAATTTTGGGAACAATTATTATGCCACTTAGCTCAAAATCAAATAACTATTATTAGTTCAAAGTACCTGAAAACTTAGTTAATAAAATTTAATATGTGAATTCCAGTAAATAAAATGTTATTCCTGCAAAATGGCATGAAGTGAGCAAGATGATGAGGTTCAGCATAAGTTCTGCTTTGAATTAAGTGGTAAAAAAATGCTTTAGATGAAATGAAGAAAAGCAAATTTACAATTCCACAACAAAGCAGTTGCATAAATACGATCATTTCAAGTATCGTATGCTTACAACTACAGACATGATCATGGCAACATTATCAAAAAATCTTTGAATTACTCAAAATGAATTTCAATTAATTTTCCATCTAAAGCTATGTAAGACTCCCATGGAAATGCAAGAAAAATAACGCATAAAATTATTATTTTGGAATTATCAAGATATATATATATATATATATATATATATATATATATATATAATTTTTATCATTACTATTTGTATATTTTATTGCATCTTTCTAGTTCAATCATTCTTAGTTGTTATAAAAAATTTTAAAAAATCCTTCTCAAATTTAACATTTTTTATTAATTCACCATTTTATTTGTTGTTGAAGTAATATAGGGAGATTTTAGAATGGAAGGTTTTAACACTACTAACAAGACTCAGACTATAGATATAACGACACGATTATGCATTATTCTGTTGCAAAATTTTAATTATTTGTTCTGTTCCAATTTTAATAATATTTCGAATCTGGCAGTTTCAGAATATTTTTCTATTGTAGAAATACTTCTTTTTTCAAATAGTGCAAATTATGAAATATTTTACCATAGTTTTTATAATTAATCTGATTCTAATTTTTATAAGAGCATCGAATAATGTGTTTTAATGCGTATGTTTAATTTCTCTTGCTGTTTAAAAATTTTAAAAAATCAAGTTAAAATAAAAAATGGGATGAATTGTTAAGTATTAGAATATAAGTAATAGAATATAAAATATATTAAATATATAGAATATAAAAGATTGCTTAAAACGCGGAGAAGAACAGTTTTATTCATGGTGTACGCAGACAGTCAATTGGATTATAGAAAATGTTTGTGAAGCACACAGTACATATCTAATAACATTTAGTTTAGTTTCCGTCAACTTAAACAGCATAAAATATATTCAGAATCTGCTTTGTAAAAATATATATTTTATTTATAAGAAAGCAAAATTTATTAAATCTGGAAGAAATATGTCAAAGGCTTCACTGATTTTAATATCGTGCAATTTCTGCTGAATCATATTTTTCATATGCCTTACGAACTGATTTGTGTAGAACAACTTTTCGATTTGCCCTTTCTTTTGAAGAATTGTCAGAGATATATTTGCAGTTCAAAATATACGAGTTTCGGAACTCTTTTGTCGAACAAAATATTTTGAGATATTTTAAACTTCATAATGAAAGATTAACACTAAACTTAAAACGAAGAGTGAAAAAATAAAATAAAAAATGAAGCTGTTTTTTGGAAAAAAATATATTTATGTTAATGTTCGAAAATTTAATATATTTATCGATTATATATTAAACAGAAGAGGTATCATTTTTCCATATCAATAATACTAATCTTTAAAAATGAATGCTGACTTATATAGAGCTGCTTGATAAAATTTTCATAGATAAGCAGAAATCCCATCAGAAATAAAAAAAGTACTTTTCAGCATAATATTATCACAATCATAATATTATGCTGATAAGTAGGAGTTATAGAGAAATTACCTATTATGTACTCTGACAAATAAATAATTATTAACGCCCATAAATCAAATTAACCATAAACAACCATACTGAACTTTTCATTAATTTAGTTTAAAAATTAATAGCATTTTAGCAAATTTTTGGAGATGAATGATTTTATAATAATTCAGTGATTGAAACGATCGAAATTTAATTTTCAAAAATCTGTCGCACGTAATAAATGATTGAAATTCCCAGAAAAAAATTTATTTTATACATGCATTCGAGGAATTTACAATATTGTATGAAATGCCACTGTTTATTTATATTATAAAATATTAGATCTCTGCTAAGTATAAAATTTTATCCCATTTTGCACTTAGCATATTAATATTAAAATATTGATTTATGCTTTTAGTCTATGGAATAATGTAAGAGTGTAACTTATGTAATGTACAAAAAGAAAAGAGAAGAGAACATTTTTAAATTGAAGATACATTCAACTGAATTCTTAAAATGTTAAAAATAAATCGTTGTTTGTTTATTAAAAATTGCTCTTCTAGAAAGATAAATGAATAAAATTAAGTTCATTTTGCAATATTCAATTTTTCAAAGAGCTAATTTTCAGCAATTTCAGAAAAAAAAATTAATTAAAAATATTTTTCATTTCAAAATAATCGTTCTGTAGCTTTTTATTCACAATATCTATTTAAAGAATTTTAAATTTTTTGTAGTTTTGCTTAATGCGACATATAGTTATTCAGTACAAAATTTTCGTGCAATTTATACAGTATCCAAATATTTAATGTAATATTCTTGTAAAATTACTGACTGCCATTTTAGAGGAGAAAAATAAAACAAAAGTGTGATACAAAGCCACATCTAAAGTTCAGACAAGGTCAAAATCGTAAAAGAGCAACTTACTATAGAGAAGACAGATAACCCATGAACGCTACGGGCGGGCGAAATGGCGGAGGTTGTTTTCAACAACTACCGTTAAAAGAAGGGGAAAACCTCATCGCAGTTTTCTCATTGAGAGTATTCAGAGTAATTTTCTGGAGCCTGGATCCCAAAAACTAAAGACAGAAATTGGTGGGCCAATTTCTAATCTAATAGTCGAATCTGTAAAACTAGTTACTTTGAAACAATAATAAAGTTTTAATCGATTATTTGTAATGCTTTGAAGCATAATTTATAAAAAAGTTAGTTACGTTATTCAAAATATTAAAAAAGCTACAAACAAATAGAATCCTTATATTATTAAAATTACTTTTATGTCAGAGTACATTAAGAAATGCTTAGTGTTCTAAAACTGGCAGTTTTCTACTAAGCTTTGAAGAGTAAAAAACACGAATTACTCTCTTTTTTTTTAAAGAATGAATAGTTGCTTCTAGATTTAGGAAAAAAATTGTATGGCGAATTATTGCAATTTTTTTAACACTTCATAAAAAAATATTATAACCTAATACTTAAGTATAAATAATTTTGTTCAACAGATAATCTGTGGTCCAATTGCGTGTTCTTATATAGAATCCTTAAGGCTAACATTATATTTTATCTTTTTATAAATATAGGGAAAAAATGAAATTGCTTAAATCATATAATCATGGAGTTGAAATGTTAATTTAAATGAAATTAAAATATATTTTGCGAAAACTAAATATACAACTAAAATATACACTATTCAAATTTGTATTAAAACTCTTATTCAGTCACTTTAATTATAAAGAAATTACTTTCTTATAAATATATTTACTCAGCAGTTTTAAATGCAGTTTCTTTTGGAAGATCTGGTAATTCTGTAATCATATCAAGCTCAAATAGACAAACAGGACATTAAACCGAGATATTTCGTCCGTAAAGTCACCGAGTTCACTTGTGGTGGGTAATGTAATGTAATGGTGTGAAAACAATCAGTAGGCCTCAATAACGAACGACGACTTTTATTGAACATGAAGACGCAGGCAACATTACAACCTAGACGAACACAAACCCACAGCAGCACACTACAACAAGCATTAGCCCGCAAGTAGTAATCCGTAGAAATAACAACCACAGTACACAAAGCGGCCAGACAAAATTCAGCAGAAAGAGGAAATCTTCGTAACCCTTTCTACGGTCTCTCCAAACGCCTGCCATTCTCAACTGTCTCCTCGCTTTAGCCAACTGTCGAGTCACTACTACACGACTGCCTACTCCACATATGACTCGATGATGCTCCTACAATAAAATCCATGATTTTTCAATGATAAATTGCCTTTTAATATGTAACTGATCTCAGCAGAGTAATATTGAAAATATTGATATTATTCTTACTTTGTATATTCTTAATAAAGTAATAATAACAAAATACCAATAAAATTGTACCAAATGTATTAAAATAATTAGAATTATACATTATTCTTGTTTTCCTTTATTTTAAGTCGCATTACACCATTCATTCAACAATATTTATTTAGTCAATAGATTGATGAATTTTGAAGATTTTAGCCGAAAAAGTAAGAATCTTCATAATAATAATAAATAAATAATAAGAAAAAAATAATGTATTCGAATATATTAATAGTAATTTTATATTTAGGAAAATATGCGTGAAATTTTCTGTATATACTGACAAAGTTAATCATATAAATATTAAGCTTAATAAATAGAAACTATAATAGGAAAACAAAGCACTAACAAAAAGATGATAGATTTTACAAAATCTCAGATATTTTCCTAAAGATTTTGTGTGGGAAAATGAGAAAATTAACTTATAAAATAATTGAAAATACCCAAGAAGATTAAAAAATATTTAAAAATTGCTTAATATATTAATAGTATTATATAATTTTTATGGTAAGTTGCCTTGGATACATTCTATAAAATTGTTCCCTTAATATTTAAGTTTAATCATAAATAAAAAAAATACCCCTTGAATAAGGAGAAGTTGCAAAAATTAAAATTATTTTGTTTAAAATATTTATATACATATCTACTTACTATTTTATCTACACTATCACACTTTTAATAATTTTACACTCATTTAGAAGTTTCTTAGTCAATTATTGTGAGACAATAACTTTTAAAATTTAAAGAGCTCTTCTTAATAAAATAATTTAAAGTATTTATATTCTTAACTCATTGCTCAGCAGATATGATTATGGTTGATATTTCATATTAAGTAAATATATACGATGAATCATTACTAAAAAAAGTCATTAAAAAGTTATTCAAAATGTATGTCATTTTTTTTTCAATTTTAGCTAAATATATCAAATGCATATATGTCCTGTAAGTATAAAATATTTTCAGTATTATTAAAAATAATTTTTTTTCATTTAAATTGAGATCAAAAGTAATCTTGTAAATTTAAAATGAACCCCGAAGTTAAATAGCTATTTAGTATGTAAAAGAGAGACTAACTATCAGAGAAATTAATGATTAAAGGCCCAGTAATTCAATTATTTAAAATCCTTCCTTCTATGAGATACTTATAGAATATAATCTAACTAGAAAATTAACTATGCGCATAATATCTTCAAATTCGATATTCCTCTGCTTGATTTTGTTGTTATGAATGTTATTCTTCATCAGCGATATGCATAAAGAGCAAATAACAGTTAAGAATGCTTACTGGTTTAGAACTAATTTTCAAATCCCTTGTTTATACCGGCGTTTAAGCAAATTTTGTGTTTTCGATTGACACGTTTTGCAACAATGTAATATTAAAGAAAAATAAATAGTTTCATTAAATAACTTCATGATCCCTTAAACAAATATTTGTTTCGGCGTGTCGTAAGTATTTGATAATAAAATTAAAAATTAAGAATTGTGAATAAAAAAATAATTCGTTCATGATATGGGAAATCACCTCTTCCAACATCGCGTTTAAAGTAACCATACCTAACAAATGTCTAAAATTATAAAATTTCATTAAATTTTCAATTGTTGTATAGTAAGAGAACCAATATAAAATTGGTTTATTTACTCATTACCATTGAATGTCAGACTCAGAAATTTAAAGTTAAATAAAAAAAGGTCTGTTTAAATGAGATATAACAATAAGTAGAAACTGTGTTTATATTACTGTAGAGTAGATAATTTAGATATAAAGTTGCATTCGAATCTGTACCCTAGGTAAGTAAAAATGCAGAGGAAATTTCCATTCTGATTGCATTCCACCTACTGTTAAACAACCAATTATAACTACAATCAGTGGATGTAACAGACATCAACAGAATGTCTGCGATTAATGGGAATAAAAACGTCCAAAAATACAGACATAAAATAATAGTTTGAAAACTGCTGTCTCCAACTAATATTATTTTTAAGATATTGAAGAATTTATATTTCAGCCGGACTTAGCTCCGTATCATGGTGCAATTGTATATGAAAATTGTTTTCAAAACAATCATACTTCACTACTGGAATAGTTTGGGAGTAATTCAAACCTTTAAACAATTGAAAATCTAGGGGGAAGGCCAAACAATTTGTTACACAGCCATAACCTAGTAATGAAATTCAATTAATTAAAACAATAATTCATTTATAATATCCCATTATAACACTTGAGGAGCTGAAATCATTGGAAACTGCATAGAATGACATTACGAGGCCTGACTGATGCAAAAACTAAATATTAATTGTCATAAGTGAAAATTATTGCACAAGACTTAATTTCTATATTTCCTTTTTCTTCTTTATTATTTCTTTTCCAATACAAATATTATTATAAAAATTATGTTATTAATTTTTGGTTCGTTTCCCATTAAAATGTCTAATAATTTGTTTCATATTTTCGAATAAAATTGCTATTTTGCGTCATCAAATCTTAAAAATTAATTGCTTTTTCTGAAAGGTTTTCACATATTTGGCCATTTTACATATTAATAAAATAAGAACATGAAATATTTTTTTCTAATATTATTGTATCGTATTGTGATCCATATCAAACAGACTTTCAAATTATGTTAAAAATTAAACTTTAAAAATTATAATTGTATTTTTTAAGAACATTTCAGGTTGAATTACTTTTGTTTGCTTAATATGGTAAATAAAAATCGCTTTTTCTTCGCATGAATATATGTATTAAAAAATGTCTAATCATTATGATAAGCGTTATGCAGTCAAAGTATCAAGACATTTTTATTACTTTGAAATTATCTTGCTATCACTCATGCGATTCATGCCATGCTTTAAAAATTTTAATTAATATGCTCTCAATAATTCTAGGATACAAAATGCAAATTGAAATACTGAATTAAATTAATTAAATCATTAATTAAATAAATTAATTTACACGAATTAAATTATTATTTGTTTAAATAAACAATATTTTTTACTTAAATTGAATTAGAAAATTAATTGCGGAATTGCTTTAATTCGGCATTGTTGATGCTACAAAAGAGTATAATATTTCCTAGAATGAAATGGTAAAATAAACAATAATATTTAATAAAAATCATTGTTTATGTTGTATTACTATCAGTTACTTACAAATTTACTTAACCCTTAACTGGGAAGGTATGGTCTGTCAGACCGCTAAAGATGGACATTCGGTCACCCCTATTCTATTTTTATCCCAATCGAATAGATTGACCCTGTAGCTTCCTGTTTCGTGACCTTAACTACACATACACTTTTTCAGCCGGTTTCAGCAGATGCTTTTAAAAATATTTCAGCTATTTCTTAGCGCGATGTCCCACAGACCACACCTCCCTTTTAGTGTTCCGGTTTTATACAAGGCTTAGCAGATGGCTCTAAAACTCGGTACTCGAACCATCATTCAACCTTCTGATCCTCGTTATAAAGCAGAGCTCTAGACAATTGTAAATGAAGCAGAAAGTGATTTTAGTGATGAGCATAATTGTACAGAAACTTTTTTCGATGAAAGTTCTCATTCGGCTGATTTTGATGTGTATGTTCAAATATAATTAATTTTTCTAGTGCTAATGTATTTAAAAAAAATTCTAAAGTAAATTAATATACCAAGAAAAATATCTACATAATTTATAGGCTAATTTTTATACTTATACTTAACCTGTATGCTTAAAATGCCCTCGAAAACCGATGCCAATAAAAAAAAAAAGGATGAATTTTACCTATTGTCATTTTTTTTTATTTTTCATATAATTGTTGAATTTTTCCTTATATTGTTTTCTATATACCTTTGCATACCGGAAAAATAAATATGATTTAAAAAAATAATAAGTATTATATTTTTTCAAGAATATTATTTGTTGTAACATGTAATTTGAGAAGAAAATGTATGTTCCAAAACAATAGCTTTTTTCAATGATAATAAATTTTGAAAAATTTCTAAAACTGATTTATATATCAAGAAAAATATCTGTAGAATATATTGAGAAATCTTCACACTAATACTTTTATTAAAAAATTTAATTTGAGATAAAGAAAATGCCGTCTCCTACACCGCCCCTCCCCAGTAAAGTCCTAAATTTTCACCTCCCCAGTTAAGGGTTAAAAAATACAACACTTTTTGAGCAGGAAGGATAATAAGAAGCAATATAAATTTCTTTTCTTAATTCATTTGTACAAAAAATATTAAAAATTAAAAAATAGCCGATTTTCCAAAATATTCTGGAACTTAGGAGATTACTTTAAAAAATTTTTATAAACATTTTTTAGTAAACAAATTTTCTTTAAACGCCTAAATTTATCAGAGAAATTGCTTAAAACTGCAATTCAGTTTACTATATGGATTTCTCCATAAACATGAAATTATATAGACAAAATTAGTTACGTAAACGAATAGATTCATATTTTTAAAAGAATGTTTAAATAATTTGTTAAAATAAGTATTTATAGCATTAGAGATGCTTCTTTGCTTATTACTAATTTAAATTACAATTTCGTTTAAATTTCACAAAGTAAATGAATAAAGTTAAATTAAAAGAAAACTGGGAAACGCAACAATAAATAAAATTGATTTAAATTTAAAATTCAATTTTTCAGCAAACAGTGAACATTGCTAATTATATTTTGTACAAAGTGAAAAAAGTTGGCACTTTTTTTTTTTTGAAAAATACCACACTTTTTATTTTTTTCGGTTAGTAGTAAAAAAAGTTTTATTTATTTATTTTATTTATTCATACACTAACTATTAAATTTTTTACACCACTCATTTAATATTAATTGTTGTGAGATTACTTAACTACATCGAATAGTTAATGTAACGAGAAAAAATTCACAATAGTTTAGATGATATTATAAGTTTTTAAAGTCTTTTATAATATTTATATCATTACAGTTGAGAAAGGTTATGTTGAGTAAAAAAAGTAAAAAAAATGTAGTTATAAATTATGATTACTTTAGTTTAGATACTTAACTTTAATCAGAAGAATATTTGTGATTTTTAAATGGTTAGTCAATGTATTCTTGATCGCATGGGGAGTAAAGTTTTCCGTTACATTACAAATATATTTTTATGAAATAAAAAACTTGTATTTATTTCTAAGATGTAAAAATAGCTTCAAGAAGTACTTCTATTTCCATAATAAAAGGTTCGCTGTAATCCAGAGAGAAATTGTATCGAAATTCAATATTTTAAATATATTTTTCTGTAATTTTAAAAGTATCAGTAATATTCATTTTATATTATTCTAAACATATTTCTTAATGAAGTAACTAATATTATAAACAAAATATATTAATTATTTTATTCGAAGGAACAAACTTAATCACGAATCACTTGCGCAACCGGATGAAGCATTTTCCACCTATTTGTAGGAAATCTATTAATCCACAAGAAAGAAAAATGACATGATTTAATAGTCTGCTCACGGCATTTGTGCCGAAAAAAAATGTTTTATGCATATCCTGTTTCCCACTTTGAGTATTACATATTCCACGTCGTATATTAAATAATTTTTCCCACAAAAAATACTTGATAAAATTAGTATCCTGATGAAGTAGAAACATAATATAATGAAGTTGCTAATTAATCATAGAAAATGAAAAACTAAAATATAAGACCTAAATATAAGATCTAATTTAGTGTATTTGATTTATTTTCTTACGAATTCTACATGCTGCAAGTACATGAATAAAATATTTATGTTTTCGAAAAAAAAATAATATTTATAATCATCTTAGTTTTTAAAGGATTTAGAATAGTGGAAATGATACCTCAGTCTTTTTTTCCCTCAGTCCTGTGCACGGAATTTTAAATTAGGCTGAATTTTTTTTTTCTGATTCTATTAAAGAATTAAAAAATATAAAGATTTCGCTTTTGTTTAAGAAACAGTTATTATATTTAATTATCAAAAGGGACTACTTTAAATTATTTATTAATGTCATTTAACCTAAATTTGAAAATCAATTTCTAGTTTTGCTTATTTCCAATGAATTACTTATTAAGATTTTTAATTTTAATCCTTCTTAAATGGTTATGAAAATTTTGAAAAATAGGATATCATCTTGGGAAAAATGTTATAATTTCGTAAATTATTATCTAGAATGGGACTTTTGTAATCTAGCAAAATATTAGATTAACAATTATATTTTTGAAATTTCTTTAAAAGAAATGTATTGCTATTTTTTTCTGGAGTAATTTATTTATTCAATTATTTATTATTATTTATTTATTAAATTGAATAAATAAATAATATAGCATATCATTCCTCCCATTTTCATCTTATTCAATGTAAAATACATGAAAAATCTTATTGTAAAAGTAGGAGCCTTGCACAAATAAACAATAGTTCAGAAGCCTTGCACAAATAAACATGATTCTTTGATGTTCAGAAAATATTTTAAACGCTTCAACGCTTTTAATATCATACAATTTAAATCTGAATCATGTATTCCATACACTGGAAAACAGTTTTACATCAGACGAAATATAAATATTCAATTTTTATAAGGATAAATACTTTTTTTATTCTCGATGTATAAAGTGCCTGTGTGCCGACAAGTATACAACAAGGGTTACAAACGTCTGTACACAAATGATGGTGGAAGAAATTTCAAATATACATGACACAGGCACAATTGCAAAGGAAAATGGGGAAGATAAGAAAATGTACAAATACAATAAAAAAATGTTTCACATACTAAAGGAAAATACAGTAAATGATATAATACAATTGGAATAGCATGATCAAATAAAAATAAAATATTCAAAATACAAATACAAAATGCATAAATGCAAATATTTGTAGGCAAACATACAAAAATAAAATCCAAATAGTACGGGGAAAGTACTATTAATATATGTACAAAAGGAAATGAAAGATGATTTGCTGTGGACAAAGGCAGAAAAATGAGGAGGCCGGGCTATATTGTACATTAGAATTCTGATCATCATAGTTTGGTACAGATACTTTATGGTGCGAATTTCTCAAGCTATCTGAAGCCTAATAATCTGAGTCTAAATTTGACTCGTTTTTTTCCCTTAAATTTAAATCATTGTTAACGAATGAATAGTAACATTTGAGTGCAATAAATTTTTTTTAAAAATGTGTATATGATTATTTGTGCTAGAAAAAAATTATTTATGAAGAAATACAAAAAAAATCTATTAATGACATGAAAACATCATGCAAAATATAAAATCAATAGTTTCATCTAGTTTGCTTGTATCTTAAGATAATGCAATAAATGTAGTTTTAAATTTCCTGTTTTAGTAGATGAATTCAAGACATAAAAATTCATAAGGAATTCTCATCACCAGGATGCGGAAATCACCCCAAGAGAATGGGAAAATCTCACCAATAGGACAGGGATTTCTCACCAATATGATAGGGATTTCAAACATCAGACGAGTGATAGCACTGAGTTTATATAAATTAATATGAAATACATTAAAATACAGATCAAGGCTCCTTCAAGATCTGAAGTGAAATTGTATCATAAAAAATGATTTTATATTCTTATTTAGAAACTAATAAAATGTATCCCTATAAAATATCAGAAATATATAATTCAATCAAAATCTTAATCAACATGAGAAATTCAAATGTGTTGAAACAATAGAGGTAATTGTTTTTTATATAATTTTATGAATGGTTAGAAACAAATAATCCTGCAAATATTTCTAACTTAGAGAATTGGTCTAAAAGGGAATACCAAGATTTTCAACTGGTTCCTTACAATCATTCAAAATAAATATTTCTTCAAAATGTCTATATACAGTCCAGGCATCTATTCATTAGATTTTTTTTTATTTATTCATTTATATATATATTTTAATTATTTTGCAAAACTTCTAGAAGAGCTAAAATTTCGTAATATTATTAGATTCATCAGATTCGTTAGCCAAATTCCAATTACCAAGTAAAAGAAAAAATATATATATATTATTTTGTTCTATGATTTTCTTATTTTGTTTAAGACACAAAGTAAAACTATTCTAAACAAATCAGCAGTATTTGAATGCTTCAAAACATTTTTTTTTTTGTTACAGATAGCTTTTGAATAAAGAAATTGCAAGAAATGCAATTTTTCAAATACTTTAAGATATTCCAGTGTAAGAAGATCTTTTAAAATAATTTAAAATAAAAATGAATGAAACGAAATCAAACGAAATCACTTTATCCTGAATAATATTTAAAAATGAAATTGAAAGAAATATAGAATAACAGTTTTTCAAATACTTTATGATATTCCAGTGTAAAAAGATCTTTTAAAATAATTTAAAATAAAAATGAATGAAACGAAATCAAACGAAATCACTTTATCCTGAATAATATTTAAAAATGAAATTGAAAGAAATATAGAATAACAGTTTTTCAAATACTTTAAGATATTCCAGTGTAAAAAGATCTTTTAAAATAATTTAAAATAAAAATGAATGAAACGAAATCAAACGAAATCACTTTATCCTGAATAATATTTAAAAATGAAATTGAAAGAAATATAGAATAACAGTTTTTCAAATACTTTATGATATTCCAGTGTAAAAAGATCTTTTAAAATAATTTAAAATAAAAATGAATGAAACGAAATCAAACGAAATCACTTTATCCTGAATAATATTTAAAAATGAAATTGAAAGAAATATAGAATAACAGTTTTTCAAATACTTTATGATATTCCAGTGTAAAAAGATCTTTTAAAATAATTTAAAATAAAAATGAATGAAACGAAATCAAACGAAATCACTTTATCCTGAATAATATTTAAAAATGAAATTGAAAGAAATATAGAATAACAGTTTTTCAAATACTTTATGATATTCCAGTGTAAGAAGATCTTTTAAAATAATTTAAAATAAAAATGAATGAAACGAAATCAAACGAAATCACTTTATCCTGAATAATATTTAAAAATGAAATTGAAAGAAATATAGAATAACAGTTTTTCAAATACTTTATGATATTCCAGTGTAAAAAGATCTTTTAAAATAATTTAAAATAAAAATGAATCAAACGAAATCAATTTATGCTGACTAATACTTAAAAATGAAATTGAAAGAAATATAGAATAACAATCAATAAGAATTTAAGAAAACCGCGGTTGGAAATGTTCTTCCATTTTATGAATATATTTTCAAAATCTAACTACAGTTTTTAAATGCTTATATATTGTATTACTTATTAATAATAAAATTCAGCTTAGCTTTAAATTTTCCTTTTTTATTCATTGTGAATCACCTACTTAATAACAAAAAACATAATTACTATAAACGTGGGTATGTTTATTAAAATGAGTATATTTATACTGTTGTTAGTATCCACTTCATTTTAAATAAAAATGAGTTTAAAAATATTTTTTTTCATTTCCTATATTTCTTAATTTATTTAACATTTAAGCAGCTATGATTCAGGAATAAATAAAAATCATGAACAGAAAAGGTTAAATTAAATACCCAAGGGGGAATGATGTTTTTCATATTTAAGTAAAAATCTTCCTCATATTATTTCTTAAATTATTACTTTTATTTATATCTCAATATATCTCATACCCTTCGAGAAATACGAAGGTGAGAAATTGCTGAATAAATAAGTGGATTTTCTATTGCTTGGCTGTGATGGAAATGACGAAAGGTTGAGTTATTCCCATTCCAAAAACGAAAGCCATTTACCGCTGAAGCGTTTGGGCCATGACCAGTGATAACTATTAGAATTCCACAGTAAGTGTCTAAATATAAAAGTCATCACTTAAATCATGTCTACTCATTAAAAGGGAGTGGGGGCTATGAGTTGATTAAGGCTAATAATCTTTCATTTTAATGATGATATTTTGCTTCCCAGTTTTACTAAATTTTCAGAATACTCCAATTCCCCTAGCAAGCGTTCAAGCAGTCATTAATATATTTTGTTTTTACCCTGAACATCATTATGAAATTCCACTATAAATAAACAGGCAGTTTCTTTTAGAAAGTTTTTCACCTTTGAAAAGAGGTTAATTCAATTTTTCTTTGATTCCCTCATAAAATCCTGAAAGATAGAAAGAGAAAGTCAAGTGTATTTGAATATATCTTACAAAATTAAATCAATTGAAAATTATAATCATGCTTTGAAAAATATAGAGAAAATAAATATTTTTGCCAATATACATTTTCTGTATAAAATATTTAACCATCACAAAAGATAGAAGAGTTAAAAATATTAATATTCCATAGACAAATTTCATCTTACATCTTATATTACAGATAATTTAAATTAAATTGGCTCTAACCATTTACGTAACAGCCTCAGATTACATTCTTCTAATACTTGATCGTCAATTATCATTACACTTATAATACGGCATGTCAGACCATTAAGCATAGGGATAATGTGTTATTTGAGTTAGAATGGCAATGAATCTTAGAAATTCAACGTCATCTTCTGAAATCATTTGGGAAATTCAGCGAATCCAATATTCTTTGTTCAGCAAAAGTATGCAACATTTTTCTTTAAAAAAAAGCTGTGTATTTTAATTATTAATTAAAACAGAAAACATTATACAACGATTAATGAATATTTAATTTAATAGACTAGGAAATATTTATTGTAAATATATTTCACCCTGCTTTAAAATATCAATATCTAGCAACGCAATATTAATTTTTGAAGATTTCATTTCTTTTCAAATTAAAATTATATCATATATATATATATATATATATATATATATATATATATATATAAGTAACCATATCTAAAATATAGAAATATTTTGGAAACGAAACTAAATTATTTCGGAATCGCAACTAAAAGTTATTTCTTATTCAAACTAAAATCAAAAAAGGAATAGAAAAAGCACCATTGTATTTAGAGAGCGCAAATGCAGCTACTACTAATATACAGATGAATCGAGACAATGGTAATAAAACCAAATTAATAGGAAACAATCAAAATTGAACCAAATAAAAATAGAATTCGGCCTGAAGACTTTCTCAAGGGTCACCCTCAGGCAGGTATTTAAAAAAAAAGCAATTTTTTCTGTGAAAGAATACGGAATAAACAGTCCAATATAGATTCCTCGTAACCCGAAAATCTCCTGAAATTTGGCCTAGGAGATATACCATTTCAACAGAAAAGAAAAACATAAAACAATAAATTAGAACAATACGTCCCCTAATAAGCAAAAATACAATGACATAAAATAACCATATAATAATACTATAATACTCAAACCAGTTATGAAACAAAAAGGACATACCAGCAGCAGACAAATTAAAAAAAAAAAAAAAAAAAAGCTTTCCCGTCGTGGTTCCCGCTCTCTACACTGCCCTAGCTAACGCATTCAAGGTAAAAAAATAATTGGAGGGTTTCAGCGCCGTCTATTGAGTTATTTAATATGCAACGGAAGGTCTATTTTTATTTTAGGTAAAGGATTAATTCCAAATCATTCCTTGTTTAGTTAAAAAAATGATATTGCAGTAATTTCTGGGAAATTCATTATTAGTTAAATTTTCAATGAGGTTATTTCATGCTTCAATATAGGAATTTTTGTTATTACGGACCCTTTTGATCCGGTTAAATTGTGAAAAATTTTAGAGTTGAGATTAGAATGATAATTACAAAGTTTCGTTATTTTAAAGTTGAATTCATCCCTTTTATCATAGATACCAACTAAACTAGATATTAAACTATTGTTTTATCATTAGAAATTTCGATTTTTAAATCCAGAAATGTAGCATCAAGTTGATTTTTATTTGTTTCCCAAAGAATTAAATCTTTTGGATAGCAATTAGTAACAATATTGGTATTGTCTAAGTCACCTACCTCATGAACTACCTCATGTCAGCAATCTACCTCATGAAAAATCCATAAATGTCTGTACTTTTATATATGGCGAATATTTAAATGAAGATGTTATTCCTAAAAATAACAGGCTAGAATTATTAAAATTACGTTTTGAATGGAATAAATTTTTATAAACAATAAAAGAGCATTCCAATTAGAACAGCATTTTCAAGTGCTTTAGCTAATATTTTCCTACATCACTATGAGAAAAAAAATAAATATAATTTAATAAACGGGTGGAAGTATATTGATGACTTACTTTTGATAAACTTAAACAATACCAATACCAATATACCATATAGTAAACTAATCTTTTCAAAACAATTTTTGAAATAAAAAAAGAGGAATAAAAAAAATAAAAAAAAAATATTATTGCCTTTCATAAAACAGCATTTATAAAATTCCTAATTTATTTTTAAAAATTCTGGCTTTTATTATTAAGCACAAAATATTTTAACAAAATTTCGATGTATTTCATCTTTGATCTTAAAGAAAGTTAGGCAATATATGCGTAACAGCTTTCTCACGTTGAAGCTTTCGCTTTTAAAGTAATATGTTACAAAATTTTCAACAAGCAAAGCAATATATATATATATCTTTAATTAGGGTTAAAGGAAATTTAAAAATTAAACAAGAGACAGAGAAAAATGAAATATTATAACATTTTTTTATAATTGAAATAGCTTTTATTTGAATGATTTATTGGAAGGAAATATTTGAAGTCGTCCAAAATCACTGGAATGTTTTTAAAATTTCTAACCAGGAACTAACAAAAAATATAATACACAAAATTTTCTTTAAATCATTTAAAACGTTCTTTTAACTTCCAATATAATTTAATGTATAAAATATACGAGCTATTTTAAAGATTATGTAAACAAAATTAATTCTAGAAAATTACGTGAAAATAAAAAAAATTATTCTGTAATTTTGGATGCTTACTTTTTTCAATATTCGAAAAATGTTTCTGGAAGAAAAAAAATATTTTAGGATTTAAGATTAGAATGAATTTTCCTCATAAATTTATTCTTGGAGTTTTGTTATGATTCTTTTGAATTTTCTAAAATCATTATGTAAAATTTTTCTTTAAACAAAATACTGAAATATATGCAGCGTATTGATAGTACCTTTAAAAAATTATTTATAATTTCAAAATTCAAGAAGTTTTGTTAATACTCTTTTTTGAACGAAACATTTATCAAATGTAAAAACTTTTGAACTTTTTGTATATAATATTTTAATGGGAATTTTTTCTCAACGAATATAATTAAAACATTTGTTTTTATCATTTAAAATTGATAAAGTATCTGTTGAACAAGATATTTTCGTTAAATCAAGTTGAAACACTGTCTTTTAAAATATGAAATACATTTTTACTAGGTGCACATAATAATCTGAAGAGAAGTTCAGGGTTCTTGCTTTTCTGTTTTAAGCAAACGCATAAACAATCATTTAGATGTATATAAATATGGAAGTGTCATTTTAATAGTTTTATATAAAAGAATGGATCGTATGTCCATTATTCACATTATTACTTAATTTATTTTGTCGATATCATTTAAAATTTTATTTTTCGCGCGCATGAAATTTTATTCTGATCAGATAAATTTTATTTTTCACTTTTATTATAGATAATTTTTATCAGATAAATGGATTTTATCCTGTAAATTTTTATAAGCGATTTTTTACATCTAAAAATACATCTAAGTGAATGAAAAGTAAATGAGCAATTTAAAATTTAAATAAATACTAACGATTTATATTTTTTAATATAATGGATGCTCTCATGTTCACAGAAAATCACAAAAATATATTAATGACATAAATTTATATTCCTGCAAAATAAATAAATAAATAAAAAAAATAAAAATAAAAATGCAGAAATGCTTTAAATTTTTAAAACAACTTAATGATTCTTATTTAAACTATTGATTCAAAGATTTATTTTAATACTTCATTTTATTTAAATTGCAAATATTATATACTCTAAATAAAAAAGAATTTTTTTAATTGATATACGGATTGTATATTTAAATGAGAAAAAAATATCGTCATTTATATTCATGATATACCCTAAAAAGTATTGCAAGATTGAACAGTATGCTTAAAATTCTTATCAAAGGTATTATATTTCAGAAGTTTGAACAACGGTGTTTTCAGAAATCTATACGACTATATTTGCCACAGATATTAGAAAATCTTTATGATTACAGGATCCTAAAAGACTGAAAATTATTTAGAAACTTTGATTAGCAAGCATGTTAATGCTTTTAAATGAAAGGAACAGTGAAAATAAATAAAAAAAAAATATTGAGAAACGCATATTAGAAAAAGAATCTCTCATTCTATTTATAACTCCAATATGCTATCCACAATATTTTGAACAATTCATACATATTTTCAAATCTTTTTACTGCACTTAATTTTTACCGAACAGAAGTATATAAGAAAGATAAAGAATAGATGTCTTCTTATCAATTTCACTATATATAAAGTTTTCAACCATCTTAGACAATACAAAAATAACTGGGAAATAAATAAAACAGAAGAATATTTTATTATTTATATATTTATTAATGGTGCCCATAATTTGATTGCGAATCTGTACTATATTTCTAAAGATCTTCTAATATAATGTAATGATTTCGTTTACATCATATTAAATGAAAAAAAAATATGTCATTACTTTTACATTTTAGGAATTACACATTAAGAATCGTTCTACCTGAAGCGTGTCTACCTGTATTTATTATCTGAGCTGCAATGCAATTGTATAATGATATGAGAATGAACGATGTATTTATTTATAAGTACAATAAGGAAAGAAATGATAAGTATAATTATATCACCTTTCTAGATGAAAGAGTCAGTTAAAAGAAGATTGCAAAAATTGTTATCCATTTTTGTCCACTTCGTTATGCCATTGCACTTCTGCAACGTAAAAAGCAATATCTCTTACGGAAATAAAGTATCGACTTCTAGTAAGTTAGTTAATAATCATTACACAGCATGTAGATGTGAATTTGTTCAAATACTATTATTGAAATTACGTAGAATAAATAGAAAACCCAGTAGCAGTGGGTCTCCCTAAACTTTCTCATATGCTTTCCAAATAAAAGACTCGTCTCTATCCACTCTCCCACATAAAATTGTGGACTTAGGGTAAGACAGCAAATGTCTTTCAAGAATTTGGGGAACGATAGTAAAGAAAATAGATTTTTCTCATAAACACAGAATTTTTGCTGAATCCATGGTACGGATATCTATTTTTGCGCCTTTTATAAGATTGATTGCAGCTGAAATCTGCATACGTGTAATAATTAACTTGGAGTTTTCGAAAATAAATGCAACAGGTGGTCAATCGGTTAAAATGATTACTTCAAAATTTGAAATGAATCCACATTATATATGATAAATCTGAATCTAATTTTAATTTATATACATTTTTGTTCGTTTGAAAATTATCGTGTGACCTTGTATTTGAATGGCCATGCAGACACACCACATGTAAATGAATTTTTTATTCAAAACTTGACAGAAATCTACAAATTTATTCTAAAACCCATTCACCAAGTTTCATAAATTTAGCTCATAGCCTTTATTTAAAAGCGATGTTGTTTGAAGATAAACAAACATAATGAATATGTTTTTCTAGAGCGCAGATATTTAAAATGTGGAAATTATTTAATATATTTAGTTTGAATACAATACTCTGTAGTTCATAAAAGAGAAAGTAAATAGATGACAAAGTTTAAGGGTAAGGATGACATAATTTAGACAATCGATGTTGGATTTTTCTTGTTTGTATGATCATTCTTTTCATCCCAGTGTTTCTCGATATTTCCCTCGTGGAAAACTGTACAGAAAAAAAAATATATATTAAAGAATTTCTTCGCAAATTGACGACTTTGTGTTGAGAAAATTGACTGTGATTAGATGTTTCTTATGAAACAAGGATGTGTTCACGTTTATTATATTTTTTAACCTTTTCAGCTCTGAAATACACTATTTTTCTCTTCAATAAATACATATGTTACTTAGGAAGTTAAGTACTACAAAATAAGGGAGTCGATACAAAACCTAGCAAACGTTTTCCTAGGGAGCATGATTTTCTATTATATAAGAGCAATTTGACTGTAATTACAACATATCGAAATATTTCAAATTATTCAAACTTAAAGCGTAAAATCGTTCAGTTCTACTACTTTACTTAAAGTTAAATTTTGTTATTGTGTGGTATTTTATTAAATTTTAATTTAAATTCACATTCATATTTGTTTTATTTGATGATTTAGCGTAAATATACATGTATGTAATTAAAATATTGCCATTTTTTTCGAAATTAAAATTTTACAGACAGAAAAAAGAAGGCCAATGAAATTTTTCTTTATTAAAATACTCTGCTGGGTCAATTAATTCGTAAGAAATTAAAATAGTTTTTATATAATCAAATATCATGATGTTGAATCATTATCAAAAATTTACTGAAATATTGTTTCCTAAAGAAATAAGTGAGTAAGTCTGATATTAGAGATAATTTTATGTGAGAAATGAAGTATATTATAATTTCAATGCAGCACTAAACATTATTCGCTCGAATAAAAAATTAACCATAAAAATAATTGATTTTCAAACTTTTAGATGAATTCAATCAAATCAAAATTTCATTCAAATTAATGCAGTCAAATTAGAAATTGGAAAAAAAAAACAATGTGGCACATGCATATTAAAATTCATTTTTAATTATGTATCACGATATTTGATTCAATAAATATTATTTATCTGTATAATAATTTCACGGCCGATGAGAGCACTGCATTCATCGACTATTACAATAAAAAAATCGCCCGTTTCTCTTCCTTCCTTCCTTGATGAAGAATTATTTTTATTAGTATTTTATTTATATTTATTTTATTTTATTATATTTATTTTAATTATTTCCTTAAGAATTACTTTTTCCTATACCCAGCATCAATAAAATTATAAATGTATAGATCTGACTATGAAAGTATTGCCAATATTTTTATATCATGTCACCTCAGCTATTAAAGTAACGACTATCCCATCTTTCTCATACACAAGCGTGAAAATATAGGACATTAGCGATCCACCTACCAAATGCAATACATCATGTATTGTGACGTCATTCAAATACCTCTCGAAGAAAGGATGTGGAGCGCACCACAGAAAATAAAAGACTTCTGTTCAAGGCCAAGAATGACGTAGTCAAACCCGATTAAGGCAACCGAAGTCGGATTATTCTTTTCTGCTTGGTCAATCCTTTTTTCCGCTATAGCACATTTCTTACGAAAACCCGGGCAAGGATAGAAAGTTTTTCGCGCTACTTATTATACAGTGGTTTCAGGATATAGGGGGAAAAAAGTAGAATCGTAAAAAGAAAAATTTTTCCGTTTATAAAAAAATTAGTAAGAATATTTTTTAGTCATGTTTGCGTAAATCCAAGTTCAACTATTTCTGGGCAAGATAAATAAACTTTTGATCATAGAAGTGTGTTCGGTAAGAACCAGATAAAAGAGCTTTATGAATATTTGGTAACTAAATTAATCTAAGTAATTTAATTAATAAAAAAATTAGAGTTCATTATTCATGCCTCAGTTTTAGTATTTTTGTATTTTGCATTTGTTATGTAGCACATAAAACGACAGCCCTCGATCTCCATTGCTTTCTTTGGACCAAGCCGATATTTTGCGATAATAACTTTTAAATAATCATTTTTGAAAACAGAATAAGTTCAATCTTTTAACCAAGTTGCATTTATAATGAATTCCAATTATCTTGCTTCAAAGTTCATTGCCGAATATAGTTATATTCAAATTATAATTGAGAAATAAAATGGAGTTTGTTTTTATCAATACCACTTTAAACTATAACAATTTTAGGTTGATTGCAAACCCAGTATGCAAACCTTCTCAAACGTCTTAGTGAGTAAAACGCCTTTTTTTATTTCTCGTTATATTATACTTCTGAAATTGAGTTATATTTTGAATAGATTTATTTTATATTTATATTTGAATTACATTATGGCTAATTGTAATAATTCAAAATGAAATTAAGTAAGGTAATATGGGGTTTTTTTTCTTACTGTACTTGATAAATTTATTAATAAAATTTGTTGAATTCAAATTAAGTTCAAGAATAAATTTTGACCTAAAAAGTTTTTGATTTCATGTGGTTTACTAGCGTAAAAACCACTTCTTGATTATACATAAGCACATAGTTTGTAGGTACATAGACAGCCTACAAACTTACAGTGCTTACTTACATATGGTCCAAAGTTAACACATAATCTTATTTTTAAAAAAATCGATAAAAAATATTTTCTATTTCCTAAGTGGACAGTTTGACAATTTTAGAAAAAGGCTTATATAAGCCTTAAAACTTGTAAAAGAAATATTGTGAATATTTATTTCATGTGATTGCTTAAAATAAACCATGAGAATATAAATTTTTAAATATCTGAAATAATCCAAAGCATTTATATTGGACTGAAGTTAATAAAAAACATAGTTTTCTGAAATTAACTCAATTTTTGGAAAAAAGGGTATAACAAATATAAATTTGCGAAATGTTTTTTTACTTGTTCTTTTATAAGAAAACCTTAATATCTCATCATTCAGTCCTGACGAATGTATCCTTTTATCGGCTTTTCCCATACATAATTTTGCACTTAAAATCAGAAAATGATTCTAAAAGTGCGACAACATCAATAAATTTAGATATCGAGTGCTCGAAATATGGATAAAAATCAATTCCTATCTTGAGCTATGCAATTCAATTTTTTTTTTTTTATTTTATAAATTTCATCCCATTGTAGGTGCTTTGACTTAATGGAAAGAACACATTTTTGAAATTTGAGCATCTTTAGATTATTCTTCTTCGTGAAATAGATAGTTTTCTAGATGTATCCAAATGATTCGTCATCTGGATAAAATGTAACAACGTTTTTTTTCCCCCCTTTTAGAATCCATCGCATTTCCTAATATACTCTACGCTTCTCTGTCGTTTATATTAAGAGAACATTCTCTTTATACTTTTCAAAAGAGTTTCATTTTTATCAGATAAGAATCCTTTCAAATTCCTCTTGGCTCGTTAGTCTCGGATATCCTGCAAGTGTTGGAGATCTTTTGAATAATGCTGATTCGGATGATTCAGTTTTAGAATTTAAGGAGATTTCCTTCCGATTTTGATTTCGCTTCCTTTTTCCTGTCTCTGTTGCATTCGAATATATATTATAACCTCTTATTCGTTTTTAAATAGATCGTGTGTTCCTAAGATCTTTGCTGAAATTTATGTGGCAAATGTAGTGAGAATAAAAGAATCTACTTCATTTTTTTCAAGAAGCATTTTTTGTCTCTGTTTGTTTCTCAAAGAAAATATAGGATTTAATTTTGCATCTGAAATTTTAAATTAATTTTTTGATGAGCATTAATGAATAAAAGAATTTATACTAAAGATGTGTCGTTAAGTTTTTTTAATGCTTAGAAAGAAAGAAATGCACTTTTAAAATTATTTTAATCAAAATATATTTTCAAAAAATTAGTCACGTAAATTTTATCTTTCTATGCAGTCGTATTTTTTAAATCTGATATTAAAAGAAATTATAAGAATACAAACATCGATCCAATAATTTTGGCAAGTATCCGTATTATACAATTAAAAAAAATTTAAGATACACTTTTCTTTCTTTAACAAATAATTTAACTAATAATACATTAAACATCACGTGTTTTAAATAATAATAAACATACCATTAAAATATTATTTCTTTCTATAAATGGTAAACTTATTCATGTATCGTCACAAAAGGCAACGTTCATTTAAAAATCATAAATAACATTAGTTATTTAAGATTATAGAAGGACATTTTTCATTTCTGAATATCTATTCTTTTTCATTTTATTAATTTTCTTTTATATATTTTACAAATAATTTTAATTCTAACTTATTTAGAAAGATAATTTTGAATTTTTCATTGAAGCGGACTCATAAGAAATGTTAGCATATCCCAAGTTTTAAAAATAAAATAGAAATATCATTTTTTTCCTATTGCGTCGGTTTTCTTTAGATATTTATGAGTCATAACATTGTTTTGGGTCATAATATCTGCCTTTTGAAAAGAGTATTTATAATAAGGAAATTAATCATATTTTCTCTGTTGGGCTGATTCCTAGCTCTTGTTTTGTATAAATAATTTTAGAATACGTATCATCTTTTCTTATTTCAGAAATATTCTTATTAACAGATATCGTGCGATGTATCCACGATGTTGTTTAATAATCTGAATGTCGGACAATATCGTGAAGATATTGAAAGAAATTTGCTGTGATTTTTTTTTAATAATAGGGACATATCTTAAGAGATTATATTAGATTTTTAAATGTAAGAACCATAGATGTTCAATATCTTCTCCTTTTGTGCATTACATGCGTCAGATCCATATTGTAATTCATGCCAAGCCGTTTTGTATAGTGATTCTTTCCATGTTGGCATTTCTAATTTTATTGAGTTACTTTTATTTCACAGGGTGGAAATAAAATATATCACGCAGTTTTGAGGCAAATACAATAAAAACAAATGAATGGAATCAAATTTTATATGCACACTCTAACAAGTATGGGGAGTTGAATCCCACAAAGGAGTTTTACAGCCAATTTTTTTCGATTTAATATATTGTATATACGGAGTAAATTATCATATTGGTACTATTGCTCTTTTAATCTTGATGAATAAAACAGTATGTTCTATTGATTTCATATTGCACGCCACTGATTCCCATATGTAGTTTTTTATATTCATAAATAATTTATGAACCTGTGACCTGTTGTGTCAGCATTAAATCCCTCTACAGATACTAAATTACGCTTACAGAATTCCTTTCCTTATCGCATCTACTATCTATGGAAGAAATCTATGTTCTTGTTGTTTATTAGCTTTAGCTACAGATGCCTCTACGCAAGAAATGTTATTTTATAGCCATCTTGTAATATACAAACCAGAGCGTCGTCTCCTATCCCCGTATACGCACATAATCATTCCAGTCACTGAATAGTTAGATGGGCATGATGTGGGAAATTTATTAAAGTATTTATTATTTCAGTATATATACAGGAAATAAAGTTGAAAAAAGTATTTACAGAAATTAAAAACGTTTGTAACAAAATAAATTTTGTTAAGTATATAATTGATTACTACAATTTATCACTGTGTGATAAGAAAAGAAAATATATATGGAGTAGCAATTAGTAGAATAATACTATGAATTAAAAAAAAGCAATAGCTTTTAATTTATTGCATCCGTCATCATATTCTCTACATATAATAAGGACGAATGACTCTATAGGCCAGATTGATTTCCAACAACCAGCAAGATAACTTCAAGCAAATTTTACAACAGTTTGACTTCAAGAAACCGAACTTAGGACATATATACTTTGGTGGGGGGAAAAGTGCATCTCAGGGCAATATTTATAAAATTTAATTAATTAGAAATAAACTATGTTCTGATATTTTTTGCAATAACTTCTGAAAAATGTATACCCGCATAAAAAATGATTTTTACACCCTTTTAAAGTCCACAAACTTATCTTTTCAATTCTGCAAATCTATTTATTGTAGAATTCTATAGTCTAGATTTAATAAGATTTTAAAAATATTTTTTTTTCAATAATATTTTCTTTGTTCTGAATAAAACATAAATTATTTTCATTGTTTAATCAAATCGCGTGATTTTCTTCCATTATTGAAAGCTAAAGAAAGATTCTTTTTAAAATCGATGTCGTTTATACGACGAATAAAAAAGTGAACTTACAATATAGCTAAATTTAGAAGATAAATGAACCGAACATAAAAACTTTATTACGTCATGAAACTGGTCTCCATTAGAAAAGTTCACACATATATATATAATGAGCAGAACAGATAGAAAGAATATTAAAATAACACAATGTCTGATAGTTTGGGTGAAATCTTGGAAATGAAGTTTTATATAATATGATTTAATTGAAATTAAATGTAACCAATGACTTCAACAAGATTGATAGCTAAGGGCAACTAACAATAAATATAATTATACTATATACTAAAAAAACAACAACAATAGTTTATAGCTTATTGCATTCGTTATCATAACTTGGCAGATAAAAATAATCGGTAAAAAAGAGCCTTATATAAATTTAAAAAAAATAATTTGATTAATATCTACAAGAAATATGAACGAAAATATGAAAAATATTATTTTATTTCAGATATATTAATATATATCTTAAAATATGAAAGTGGGGAACTTGTATTGCAATTTTTTTCTTGACCAATGGATGTGAGACACCTGGTAGGATGAGTTCTCTATTTTGAATTTTAAATTTAATTCTTCTTTGAATTTTTTGAGTAGCGATGAAATTACTGAGGACTCCTTTCGGCTATTAGTGTTCGAAGCTTGATACTGGTTACTTCTTGAGGTATGAGAATGTGAGGATGCATTGATTACAATCAGGAAAACTGGCTATTTTAAGCAAGGCAGGGAAAGGACCATGTTCATAGGAAAAATTAATTTCTTTTGCAGCACACACGAATATTTCTCACCATAAAATACATATTTCTAAAATTAGTTATTAAAGGTAATGACATACATTTTTATACATGCAAACGATTTATCTTGCAAAACTGAAAATATAGGATTGTTTTAGAAATAATAGGTTTTAAATCTATATTGTAATTTATTTTAGTATTGCATCAAAATTTATTGGAATAATATATATTTATATACTATGCTTATTTTTAATCCTCTAATGAAATAGTTTAGATACTTTAACAATATTTGAGACATTTCATATTTTTCTGTACATTCCTTTACAAATTTTTAACTTATTTATTACCATCATATTAAGCATGATTCTTCTAAAGCAATTGATGATACATTGTACTATGAACATTTGCTTGAAAATATTTTATGCTAAAGATATTCGATTATATATAGTTATTACAATAATTAATCTATATTACGTACAACATCAAGGAGTTAAAATAATTTATGACGAATTGAGTTCAGCTATTTATTTTTTAGATTACAGTTTTGTATTTTTCAACATTAAATGCAAAAATAATGTTTAACTTTTGTTTGAAACAAAATCCTGTTCTGCTTAATCTATTATACATTTTAATTTTTTTTAAATGTTGATTTATTGTTTATTAACTATTGCACAAAACTGGAGAAAGCCAAATACAAAACATTAATCAGGAATGGATTTTTATTTCATTGAAAACAATAAAAAAGCATATTTCATATCAGCCTTTTCTGTTATGTAAACTTACAAAAAATTTGCGTGATGGGAAAATTGGTAATGTAACTGCGTGAAAGGAAAATTTAATCTCTTTACTATTTTTCTTCATTGGTGCAATATATCCTATTTATTGTTTGATGTGTTATTGTGACGAAATAAATGCAGAATTTGTGAAAATAATCCAGATGTGCTTTTGTTTTATGTACATTTTGAACCAATGCTTATGGTTGCATTGCATATTAATAATTTAGCATGACATAATTTTTTTTCCTTAGAGATTCATATTAAAAAATTATGGAATTATGATACATTATTTCTGAAACCAGTTTTCCCTAAATACAGTCCCTTTTGGCATGTGAATGCTGCCATTCATTTAAGAAGTTAAAATTTGCAAATAGATAAATATTGTGTGAAACTTTCGTATATATATATAAATATTACCATCTCCATGGTCACTTTTATTTGGCCAGAGAATTTTCACTCCCAGACATCACGTTGAAATAACCCTAGATTAGACATTTGAGCTATTCTGAGAAAGAATGGACGCCGTTCAGTTTAAATAAAACTCATCCCTTCTGTCTCCATGGCATTGGCACTTTTATAAGAAAACGGGTGGAAAGGAAAGGTAATAAAATCACATAGAAACAATCTAATCGTTAATCACCTTCTTAATGTGTGGAGAAAAGTGAAAGATTCAAGAGATTATAGTTATTAAATACCAGAAAAGGGGACCTTCTCCTATAAGTACAAGTCTTCGATCACTGAATGTTGTATAAGAAAAGTTTTATTTTAATTTTGACCGCATATAGAAATGTTTTAAAATCATGATAAGTAAAAATTAACAAGAACATTAGTTTATAATTTGGATTGCTGAGAAAAAAGAATAAATGAAGTATTTAGGTAATTTATAATTATTTAAATATTTTTTGCATAATCAATAATAGTTTAGCTCATTCATTTACAATTACCATAAATCAATTAGGAATTTAAGTAATTATTTATTTTTACAGGCAAAGGGTTTTACTTGACAACAAAACTAATTGAAAAGCTCTTTATTAAAAAGCATTCGACATTCTTTTAATTTCTTTTTTAATCGTGGTAAGATGTTTCATTATACTTGTATCAATTGTTTTTATAAATTTCAATATGATTCGAATTAAAATTCTTTTATGCAAACATCACTCCATTAAGAAGTATTTTTTTTACAAATTAAAATTCAGAAAAAAGCATTTGCCTAGTTATAAATCAGGAGAAAATCAGTTGATTTGAAAGAAACAAAGCAAGTTGGAAGCTAAATTTGAAATATATCTAATTTATAGAAATATTTTAATTTGTATATAACAGTGTATAATTTTTTAAAAATATAAATAAGGGGAAAGATCATTTTAATTGTGTTATAAACAGAAGAAAATGGCTTGCTTAAATATGTTACCAATTAGAAATGATTACTTTTAATCTACCGTTAAAGCAGAACAATTTAAATGAATAGTGTCAGATGATTTTTAATTAGAGAAGGATTGGAATTATTTTTATCCGACTTCGTACTCAAAGGCATCAACTTCAATTTTAGTCCTTTAATTTTCATATAGAGAAATCAATATTTCTGATATTGATCTTTAATACTCTATCTTTTGGATTAAAAGATGTTTAATGCAGCAATGGAAGTTATATAAGTTATTCATGGTTAAAGAAGGTTTGTAGGTAATCAATAAAAACTCTATTGGCTAGGCGTTTCATCCAAAATTTATTTTTCTTAATAATTTCAGTCAAAAATTAAACTGCCCTGAAACAGGGAAGCTGAAGTATTTGTTAAAATACTCCAAATTAGGTAAATCTTTTAAACGGTTTAATTACAATTTAATCACTCGACATTAGGGTTGAACAACAGTAGCGAAGAAATCATTTTTTTATTTGCTTCCTTTGGCAAATAATGTTGTGTGATCAGAAAGTGTGGAAAGTTATTTGGGATTGTTGAATATTTAGAAATAAACGTATTATTTTAAAATAAACTGAAAATATAATATAATAAATAATATTTATATTAGTATAAGGGCCGGGATAGCCTGGTTTGTAGGGCGTTGGATTCATGTCATTTGGGTTGCGAGTTCGAACCACGCCTGCCGAAGACTCTCCGTGTGAGCGGTGGCTGGTGCACGTATAAATCTGTGGCGGTCATAAAGTCTTCCATGTCGAGAGTAATACCATTGGGGGCACTGGATCAGGGATGATCGCTCTCTGATTCAGGTCTAAATTGCGATCTGTGAATGGAATGTATGAATGAAGTCCACTCCGTAAAAAGGGTTGTGATATGTGTGTAGCTAAATCGTACTCTTGGTCCTAGTAACTTGGCACTACTGTAAAAACGAGAGACGCATCCTTGGCTTAAAATCACTAACTTCTCAAGTTGGTGAGCTTGTCTATGGCAAGTGCCATTAGAAACTACAACAACAATATTTAATATAGATTGTCATAAGTATTAAATGTATTATCTGAAAATAAAATCCAGTAAGTTATCAATCACAATACTATGCTTAAGGTTTTTGAATACCTTACCAAATAGCTGCATATATATACGTTTCAATTCATTGTTAATAATATTAGAATTAAATTCCGTATTATTTCCTTCTTTTGTAATGTGTAACCCTTTTGCGACGGGCGTGTCATATATGCATCATCAGTGGTCGTCTTCCACACCTTGGCGTACCATCCGTGCATTTCTGGAATTCGAACTCATGGGACGGTGATGCATATGTGCATTTAAAACTGGAATAATTTTTTATCGTCTCTAAATGGAAACCTGTGTCCTTTACTTTCGAAATAATGTAGTTTTGGTATCCTGACCTTCAGTTTGCTTCTATTCAACCTCAATTTGATATTTTACCAATCAGCTGTTGCAGGGGTAAGAGTAATATAAATAAGAGGAGCTGGGTTGTGTAACTTTCCACTTAATAGAATCATTCGCGTTTCTTCTTTTTTGCTATCACTGTGTAATTATAGTCTTTTCGGGTTTTACCGTCTGTTCTGTTGAATTTTGCATAGCTTTTGGATACATTTCGCGCACTTTCCATTCTATTACGGAGAGCCTTAGTTTCGGTTTATTATGGCAAATGAAACGCAATTCTTCAGAGGAAGAATGTGTTTATATTATGAATGAACTAATAATCTAAAAATGTACAAAACATGACAACGTTAGGACTTAAATTTTACTTTTTAGGAATTTGTTTTCAAAGTTAGGCTTAGCGAGTCAAACCCCCTTCCTGAGAGATGATTCCTTTCGCGTACGGTCCGTTCCGTACGTGCTGTCTAAGATATAGTCCCAGACCCGTCCCCTTCCCCGTCCCCAAAAGTGTAAAAAAACTTACAAAATGCATCAATCTCTCGTAAAAAATGCATTATTAATCAAATATTTTAATATTTCTATTTAGATAATATTCAAAAAGAATTATAAAATTCAATTCCAATAAAAATGACTTAAATTAGAATAAATATATTAGAAGGAGAATATATTTATAAAAAAATAAATTTTAAGCTCTTGCTTATCATAAGTAATAAAATTCTTATGTGAAAGAATGTAGAAATACATGCAATATAGAAAAGCGCATAAAACAAGTAAATTTCCATAGTTCCTATATGTCGCAATACTTTGCAGAAACTGCAATTCTAAGTTCTAACAATTTAGCCAAAGTTTGCGTCCATATTTTTACCAGATCACGAAGCTACAGCTGTAAAGAAATTACTTTCGCTACAAATGTCGTCATGAATTCCGAAATCCTAAATCGAAAAGCAACTGGAAACGTTCGAATTTCCAAAAATTGCTTACTGGTGCGCCGTTGTTATCGATTTTAGTCTACAAGCATCTAAAAACTTTCTCGGAAATCATGTCTTATAAATTTACATATTCTTACTATAACTATCGATTTCTAAATTTTATTTTGTTTATTTAAAAAAAATGGAAAATTAATGCAGCCCTTGAAAAATGAGAGGAAATGCAAATAATGATAATGAAAATATTTGTGGGATGTTTTGTATCGTAACCGCTAATAAGCAAGAATTTTGTTTATAAAAACACTAAAATGATTATTTTGTACTTAGTACTGAAAAATAAAGATACTGCATTGTAACAATAAATTTTATTTAGAAGTAATTATAACTTATTTTTATAAAGAGCAGTAATTGAAACAAATTTCACTCAATTAAAAAAGAATGTATAGTATTTATTATACATATTGCTTTTTAAATGTTTACTATCTGTGGGATATGACTGTGTGATGATGTTGACAGATTCCTAAATTTTTTCCATTTCCTTTCGTAATGAACTTCAGATTTGTTATTTGTTTTTACTTTCTGGTATACGAAGTATAAACAAAATATTGCAATTGTTAAAAAAAATTCTAACTCGAGATTTTGACGAATCTCCACGTTTTAGACCTTCCTTAGTTCGGAAACGACATTTTCGAAAATTGTCCGTCTGTCTGTAACAAAGATAATTCCAAAAAATTTTGAGCTAGAAAGATGAAATTTGATATATGATCTTTACACCAAATTTGTAGATTTCTGTCAAATTTTGAGCAAAAGTTTTTTTCAAGTTTTTCAGTCCTGTTGCCTTAACCTAAGTTAACATGATAAATAAAAACTGAAAACAGCTAAATAGATAAAATTTAGCACATAGATTTAACGTCTATATTGCAGACAGCTATCAAATTTTGAGTCAAATACAACAAAGAATTAACCGTATGTTGGTCTATAGTTTCCGAAACATGTAAACGCAATGATTCAAAAGAGAAATGATTTAAGTATATTAAATTTAGTATGTTATTTTGTGACTACAAGTGTAATTTTGGGCTTTTTTTAAACTGCCTGTAAGGAAACACTTGCCTAAAATTAGATTCGATTTTCGGATACCAATAATTAATCGCCAAAAAACTCGCCAAGGGTCATATGATAGATTCTCAGGGATAACATCTTTATTCGAGAATATGCGAGAACATTTTGAGGAGAATACACCCTCTGGTTCTTACATAATTTTGTATTGTAAAGATTTAATTACAATCTTAATAATTTCAACTTGAAATTTCGCAAACAGTTTGAGTTATGTTGAATTATTTTTATAATTGCGTGCATAATGTACGTCGTCAAAAATTTATGTTTCCATACCTAAATCCCTTTTAATTAATTTTTTTAGTACAGTTTATTCCAACTTAAAATAAACATTTTATATCCATTAGCGATACAAACGATGCTTATCATTTTTATTAAAAATTTCATTAAAACATGTATTAGTATACATTATATGTATTATACATTTCCAAGAAATGTATTATACATTTCTTGGAAATTCAAATTCATATAGAGTATACTTACACTTTAATATGTATCTCATTCAAATCAATGACGAATTTAATAAATTTTTATAATCGTTTCAGAGTATTTAAGGTATATATTCTTTCTGCTATTATTTGAATCTATGCTGCAGGCAAAATCAATTAATCATTGACAAGTATGAAAAACAGATGTTTCTTCTATAATAAAATTGATAGAAACTCTCTATACATCTTTGGCACCACGTTTGAAATAGAAACTGGCAAGAAAGTTTGTCATTAAGCTTTAAAGAATGAACAGCATTAGTCAATAATTTTCTTGGAAATTCAAATTCATCTAGTGTAAACTTACACTAGAGTATTTTCCTCATTAAAGTCAATGACGAATTTAATCAAAAATATAACATTCTATTATCATTTCAGAATATATTAAGTATTCATTCTTTCTACTATCATTTGAAATTCTGCTGCAAATAAAAACAATTCATCACTGACAAGTATAAACAGAAGACATTTCTTCTGAAGTGAATTTAACAGACATTTCTTTTTCTTTGATGAATGCTTACTTTACTTCCTGGACACGTGTGAAACAGAAATCGGCAATGTAACATAAGGGTAAGAAAGTCTGTGCTTGAGCTTTAAAGGATGATCGATCTCCTTGCTCTTTTATTGAATAGAGTTGAATTATAGATTTGATTCCTTCGCCATCCTGAAAGGAAATGTTGTATCAACGACTTTTTAGAAGTGGGAGTTTGCTGCTATTGAGCATAGTATATTTAAGGCATTAGACCGAGGGAATCTGTGATAAAGCATAAAAAGATGATGGATCTCATTGTTCCTGTATGAAAAATAAATTAATTGCAGGTTTTAACCGTTCTCTTCCCAGAAAGGAAATGCTGTGTCAATAACTTCTTAAAGGGGGGATTTTGCTGCTATTGAGCATGATATGTTTACAGTATAATAGCGAGGGAATCTGTATTTAAGCATGGGAGGATGATGGATCTCATTGTTCCTATATTAAAAAAAAGTTTAATTGCAGATTTTAATCGTTATCTTCCCGGAAAGGAAATGTTGTCTAAAAGACACTTTATAAGTATAATTTCTCTGCTATTGAACTTGATTGAATTACGGTTTTCATTTAAGCTTGATCATAAATATTCTACTTCATAGCTTCTCCTTGATCAACCGAAAAGTTTCTCAGCTTTACCTAAAATTCATGATGAAATCTTACTGACTGAGTTTGCTACTCGAGTGATTAAACTGACAGATACTGGCAAAAAATAAGAAACATATAAGAGCACTCCTGGAAGTAGACATGCTTGGAAGCATTTTGACCAGAAGTTCAAAAGTATTTGCATCTGAAGTATCAACTTTAGGTATTTTATTTGGATTTTATAATTTGATGACTAGCTAAGAAAATCCTTTATTTGGTTGCGTCAACTTTATAACATATGCAGATGTTAAGGATTTGGTATGTAAATGTTTTAAACTTTAAAGATCAAATAAGAAAAAGAAGAAAAAAATAAAACTAGATCTTTTTTAAAACAGCAACTTTGAACCATTTTTGAAAAAAAAAAAAAAAAAAAAAAAAAAAAAACATTAAAATATGTGAAATTTTACGAGTGAAGTAGCTTTACTTTTGTTGTTGGGCAATTGCCTGTAAAAGTTAGGTATGATACTGGTGTATCTAAAATACATTTAATAACAAAATGTCTATAGAAAGAAAATATCTATGAAGTCTACGATGATGTTTTGAGAATCTATGGAGAATATATGACAGAAGGCTAAGGCCTTTTAAGACAAAATTGAGATATGGCAAAAGTAATACCGAAAGAAAAAAATCGAAGTGAATGTAATATTTTACTCCCGGAACCGTCATTAAATTATCATGTGATGGCAACTAACGTTTAATAACAAAATGCCTATTGAAAGAAAATATCTATGAAACTTACGATGATGTTTGGAAACATCTGTGAAGGAGATATGACGAAAGTATAAGGGTTTTTAAGGCAAGAATGAAGTATGACAGAAGCAATACAGAAAGAAAAATTTCGAAATCAAGATAATATTTCCCCCTCCCCAGACCTATCATTAAATTGTCTTGTGATGGCAACTAAAATTCGTCCAATTTTCAATGTCCTCTGCAAACAATGGGGGTCTGCTTTTCTAAATGAATATTTTAATATTGTATGGATTTTATTAAAACGGCTACTCCAAGAAAGCCCTGATATTTCTTCTAAAAGAGATTTTAATTTAATATTACTAAACCAAACCAGATTTAATCACTGCCCTTAACCCTATAATTCCCAAGATCATTCAAAATAAAGCATCTAAGAATATATTGGAAAGCACCCAAGTTCCTCTTTTAAAAAACCCCGCAATAATAACTTTTCTTTGCCAAATGTATTTTCAGGTAATTTTGAACATGCCTTGATGGTGATATAATTTTACCTAGATGGCTTCGCAATAGTTAAATTTTTACGAAGTTTTTTGATAATTTTGTAATGATCTCAGTACCTTAAAACTTACCGTCGACTTCAAAGCAATCACTAGGTTCGAGATACATTTTCCTCAAATATTTCGCTGAAATTTCTTTATGTGTTATTGCTGGTCTACGTCATGTAGATGTCCCATACATTGAATTGTTGTTACTTATGGCACTTGTCATAGAATACCGAGTTTTGGGCAGTAGCTTCTAAGGGTAAAGGCCCCTAAGTACCCGAGAGCAGAAGTCTGACTTCTTGATCATATGAAGATTACACTCACTTCCACAACCGATTTTTAGAGAAGAGCATTTTCACAAACCTCATAGATTGAACAGAGAGATTGTGGTTGAAGGAACATCCGTTTCTCAAATTCCTTCGACAAATGCTTTAATTGTGTCATATGAATGGTTTTTAGCTTGGATTACGAGGTGAAAGGTTCTGAGATTCATTTTTAAATAGCATCCATATACTAGGAGCGTCCAAAAAGTAAATTAAACTCAAACGATTCGGTCATAAAGATTTATTGACAAGTAGGCTACAATAGACTATTTTCTACATAAAATCCGCGTCGCAGGAGACATTTGTCTTAACATTGCACTTATTTTTGATGCCCAGACTATAGAAAATCGCTCCTTGAACCTGGAGCCAGCTTAGGACAGCTATCTGATGCAACAATATCTCAACGCCTGTTATGATGCGACTTAAGAAATAATTTCCTTCAACAACATAACGCTGAAGGAATTCCAGGGAAACCGAAAACCTCACTCCTTTGTGTTCAGAACTCAAAGAATAAGGAACTCTTCGTGATAGCAATTTGGTCGACGGAATGAGGACTGCCAACGGATATTCCCAAGTGTTGTGCACTGTGCGCGATGTTCATTCTGCGATTGCTGAGAATAATGTCTTCCACCCGTTGAACCATGTCTGACGGGCTCACTGTTGTTCTATTTTGTGCATTGCTGGCACCATTTCACAATGGCTGTATGTGACATTGTATGTGGTCCACACACTGACAATATTTCAATTATCGTCTGTGCAGTCTTAGCTCTTGTTTCGCCTTAAGCTGCTATCTGTGAAGAAACAGGTGTAACTTACTTTTTGAATGCCTTTTGTATGATCCTCTTGGTACAAAAGTAGCACCATCAAGACTCAGAACAATGCACAGATTTTGCTTACCAGTTTCAGACTGAAACTGTGGTATTATTGAGAACTGGCCATGGCTTTGAAACGCTGTGAAGTCAAATTATCATTTTATTCTAGACGAAACAGTGAATATTCAGAACTCTTGATTATCGGTACTGCATGAAGAGCCTATATATTCAGATTACTTTTTGTATGGTGTGGAGTGAATGCCAGTTTTATTCTTGTCTACCTTTTAAACCCTCTGCATTTGAGAACACTCCTCAAGGGCGTAAAAGTTACCATTACTGCGAATGTCTACAGTAATAAGTCATTCTTGCTTCACAAGAACGCGAATGCTTAAGATCATTTGCATTATTATCATGCAAATTGGAACAACACCTGATATTGTACTTGAAGCGAAGGAAATCCTGTGTGTCCATTTTGCAGATGACTTGATAATTTCGATTTCTTTTCTGACTGCCTGGGACTTTTGTTCTTCAAATTTTCCTGTAAATTTTAGAGTTTAAGTAGAATAGAGCAAGAATAGCATGCGATGTTGCTGCAATTTCTCAACAAGAAATTTGCTCTGCTTTTAAACAAGCGATTGGTGCAAATGAAATACACATTAAATAAATGGATTAAATAAAATTTTGTATTTCAACTTTATATTTTTTTTTGTCTTTATTATATACCGACTTTTTATCTGGTGGTAAAAATTTTAATAATTAATTTCTATCTCACATATTTTCTTTTCTAGGTACAAATAGCGGTTGTCCCAAGTTTCAAAGAAATGCGTCTGTCAGAACGATATCGTTGAGTTGGTCACTTTAATTATAACCATTCTCTATTACTTTAAATTTAAATGGAAATTATTTACCTTCAATTTGTACAACAACATTTATTTCCTTACACTAAATATATTAATATATTCAATAAATATATGAGGGCAGAAACGAGAATTACTAAGCATTGGAATTTTTTGTATACTACAGAATATTTACTGTGCTTTATGCAATATCTTATTCCGAAAAAAATACTCTGATTCAACAAGAAATTCAAAGAATCTGACCGTAATTAGTTTTTAAAATATTAGAAATTAAAATATTGATCAGTGAAGATTTATTAAATTACAGATAATTATGTTTAGTATAATGGAAATCTTGAATACATTTTGAAAGCATCATTATTACCCTAATATTTTACAAAACAGCGTTTCAAAGTGCATAAAATTTGAATAGGATATTTCAACAAATCATGAACAATATAACATGGCATTAATTTAATAGAAACAAAACAATTCGGGTAAAAACGAAACGAAATTATTGAAAAATAAAAGAGAAAAGATTATGAAAATAATAAAAAAAAATACTTATGATTAAATGTCATATAAAATATATCAGAGTAAGAAATTTTTGCTTACTCGTTGAAAACCAAAGTACAAAGAAAATCTGAAAACATTTCAAATCATATATATTTTTTTTATCGTACTTGGATGCTACTAAGCGTGTTTTTTGATAGAAACATTTTTTCCACAAACATGAGTTTCCTGTGATAGATTGAACAAAAGAAACAAATCTTGTTGAATTTCTCTTTCACCCCGACGACCATTTAGTTGCAAGAAAATCTTCAATTATGTTTCTAAGAAAGTAAAAATATTTTCATACCACAGCGAACACATATCATCTCCGAATGCAGTAAATCATTTTGACAGTAAATCAATGCTCCTATTTTTACCTAAGAAAATGGTTTATAACCTTTTTTCTGTGTGATGCAGAAATATTACTGAAAATGATTCTCAATTCGAAAATAGATGGAATAGCAGTTTTGAGCTTTAAACCTTAATATCTAGAACGAAACTCATTCTGATGATGTGCATTTAGTGTTTCTGTTTAATATTGTTGCAATACATTGAAAAAAAGTTATATTTTCATATGTTGTTTTTCATACTGTCTAGATTTTTTTTTCGGAAATAACATTCCTTATTGTATGCATAATCATTTAGATACATTACATTATTTTCACATTTATGCAGCTTAAATGAATTATAAATCGATATATTTCAGAGAAATTTGTTAAATAGTGGTTTAGAGTTATTTTTTTAAATCTTTTTTGCTATATTCATAATATGCCTTTAGAAGAATAAAAAAAAATGTGATGATTTTATTTCTTTTAAATTGATGTCCTTTGTTATTAATACCTTATGTGTTTCTATCTTTTTTTTATCTTTCAGGAAATGAGTTTTAAAATTTTTATAATAATACAGAAAATTATCATTTTTTTATTTTAGCCATTTCTTGCTTATTCAAAACCCTAAATTTTGTTTGATTAGAACGTCTGATTCAGAAGTGCTACAATTTAGTTAAATATTAATTACAAGTGATATAATACTTTTTCAGTTTATGTTTAAGCCATATCGTTTTGCATGTTTGCAAGTGGATGGAAATGAACATAAAATAACATTTAAACTTCTGCTGTTTTGAAAAAAAGTCTTCGAAATATATTTCCCTTAACTAAAAATTGTGTAGCTCACATAATAAATACATTTTCTCGTAAATCATTTTGATACAAAAGGGTAAAAACTAATAATTTAAAACTTGTAAAAAAAAAACTCATCACAACTGCACATTTTTACAAGAATGAACGATATGCTGCTCATTAATAAACAATTTATATGATAATTGATCTTTGAAAAACTGAGCGCATGGCAGCTGATTCCATATAAAACGCCATTTTTAGTTATTGCGGTAATGTTGAATAACTAATATTGAAAAGTTATTAGCATTTCCGTAAATTATAAATTTTTTATTTAAATTTTAAATAATAAATGTGTAATGATTTTCAAAAAGTTTTTTTTTTTTTAAATTTTGTATACAAACTTTAAGGATGAGATAAAAATTTAATACCATTATATGAAAATATCTTACATTGAAGCATTGTGTTTCCAAATAGAATTTGGACTTTCTGAAACATGTGGAAAGTGTGCCTAACTGACAGAAAATCTTACCTATCAGTTAGAGAAGATAGCTAAAGTAAGTAACTAAAAATAATTAAAATTCGACAAAGATTAATGAGTATCAATATATGAATATATCTTACATTGAAACAATCTGTTTCCACTTAGATTTTGAATCCCCTGAAACAGGTAGAACGTGCGCTTAATTGATAGGAAATCTTATCTGTTAGTTAGAATGGGTAGTTAAGAATAAAAATAATTAAAAATCGACAATTATTTAATTATGTACCAGTCATATCTATGTATTTTTGAAAACGTTTCGCTATAAAGCAATTTTTGTATTCAGTCAATGGCATTTTTAATTTTCGTAATCTGTATGAAAAATTTTACATAAGCTTATCTATCTTGCATTTCTGCATACAATAAATACTGCTTTTTATGTTTGGAAAAATTTTGTTTCTAAATTAATGAAATGTATTCAGAAACAAATTCTTTTTTCTTAATATAATTAAAGACTCCAAGACTACAATTAGGGACTTTGCGAAGTTTTCTAGAAACATTAATCAGTGTCCTGAGAAAATGCAGATGTTCTCTGACATGACAGTAATGTGTCTAAGTACCTCTGAGCATTTTCTGCCGTAGGATAATATGAAAAATACAAATGAAATAAATAAACATGCATTAACAAGGACAAACGTTTAGTATATAACGAGTGCCGGTTGAATAGTTATTTTAAGAATGTATTTGAATAAGTACTTTTGATGTAGTTAAGAAGACAGGTAAATCTTTGTTCAATAATACTGACTGTGTTCATGAAGCTTCAGCTATAAAGCATATAATGGATCTTAAGTTTTTAATTTTTAATGTAACTTTCCAAGGAATAAACTAACAAGGAACTTAAGGGAATATAAATTATATAAATCTACAAAGCTTGCTAAAATTTCCACCTTAAGAATATTTTATTAAAATTATTAAAGATCTTGTAATCATTGAAAATATACATATTTGATGAAATATAATCTGAATTTTGGAATATGAATATTGGATAAATTAATGAATAAATTAAATCAAGTTACACTAAAAACTCATTTGTTTAAAATCAATGCATTAATTAGAATACTATAAATATTTAAAATATTTTATTTGCTCATTTAAAATATGCTCGTGGAGTGCATATTTAAAACGAATAAATTCTTTATTCTCCATTATTATGTAAAAATATTAAATATTGATGATATAATAATCTGAGTACCATCATGCGAAAAAAATAGTTCATTGAGTTAAAAATAATAGTTTGATAATTAATACAATAATTTGATTATCATTATGTGAAAACATGAGATTATTGAATTCAAATGATATTAAAATATATTTCAGAATAAATTTAAAATTCATTGAAGCAAGAACGAAAAACTTCTAAATAAAATAAAATCTTTCATAAATTAAATTAAGTGACAAACAATTACTAAAAATAGACAAATATTAAACCAGGTACTATATCAAAGTATTTTCAAATGGTTATCTGATAAAAGAGTACTTGTAATCAGTCATTTATATATTAAGTCTTACCATTCTGAATCAAAAATGTCATATAAGCATATTTATTGAATTCTTATTATAATACATATTAATTTCTAAAATCATCATATACATGTCTAATATGAAAAATGTTATATGAGTACACTGTTTAAATTCTAATAATTTCTGAAATCTTCATATCCATGCCTAATATATAAGTTTCACAGCGAAATGCATGTCAGATTTCTTTGTGTATTGACCGCAAAATATTCCATTGAACTTGACATGTCAGTGAAGCGAGAATTATGCACTGCAGTTCTTGTTAGAAAAATATCTTTGGTGATCTTAAATTAAGAAATGCAAGTTCTTGTTTGAATATCCCCTAGTAAAATGTATATTAGGGAGTACAATATTGTTTGCAAGCATTCGAAGAGCATTAAATATATGATCTACGATTACTGCATTTGGTAGCGTGATTACTTGTTGGGTGAGTTATCACTGTCGTGATTCAAAGCTATATCAAAGAGGACACACTAAATTTACTACACGGTTTACCTTATTTTAGCAATTATAACTGATTGACCTGCATATAGTTAGCCAATTTAGACATGAGTTCAGTCTGTGGATTGTCATTACATGCAAATCCAATTCAGTGTCAATAATCACAGAACATTTGCATGACGTGTATTCTAAATTACAATTGAAAATCTCCAAAGCACTTTATCAGGTATACAATAAAATATTTGATGATAAAGAGAAATAAGAGAAAAATCAAAAATAAATTCTTATTTGTAGTTACTAATTTAGCTGCCCAAAGATTTGACAGTTTTTAACATCGTTTAAATTCCTCACGATGTCCGTACTCTGTATATTTTATTAAGCAAGATACTAAAATATTTGGAATGTGGAAGTCGTTTAACCTTCTGAATTCTATCCGTCTGAGTAGTTCTATATTGTTGGGTTACTTCGGGGTCGGTTTATGCTGTAGGGGAGAGATATAAGCTGTTGGATTATTGGGGGAGAAATGTTTGCTGTTTATTTTAACAGTGTTGAATTGTCTTCGCCTTCTGGATTGCTACTACTCATAGCAAAAAAAAAAAAAAAAAAAAAAAAAAATACTTGATGATTTTACTAAAGTGTTTTCATAATTATCTACGAATGAGTCCATTTTACAGAATCATTTGGTAGCAGATCAGTTGTTACAACTGTATTCAGGTTTCAGTTAGTTGTCTTTAATAGTCAGGAGGTTAATGCGTGTTATAAAAATACAAATCGCCCGATTTCTTATATCTCTGTATTTAATTAATATAAAAAACATTGATCATTCTTGTATTTGAACATTTTATCAAAGACAAAAGTAATGCAAATAAAGATATAAAGTTTGCAACTCCAGTTAAAAATTGTTGATTAAATTAAAAAGAAATTGGCCAATTCCATACATCAAATGAAAAGTCAAACTGAAAGAGCCATCAAATTAAAAAAAAAAATCCAAGAATAATTAAGTGAAAAAACGAAATAGCAAACAGCTTCATTTAGAAAAATACAAACCATCAAAAACTCGATGCATCGAAATGAAAATGGTAAAAATTAATTAAATCTCCAAGACGTTCAGTTTTTTAACCATGATTTTAATAACGGAAAATATATGATAAATTTGTTAATGAAGCCAAGAAATTGATTTGAATTTCAAGGCAAAATTTAAAAATATTATTATATCATGTTTAAAAACAGACGTTCAAAAATCCTAAAAATGGGGAGGATTCTAAAAAATAATCGGCATCATTGGAACAATATATTTTGAATTTTAATACTGTTAAATAATAGATTTGGAGGAAAAATTTACATACAAAAGGAAATGCGGGAAAGCAATTAAAGTTTGCATTAATTTTTGATTAAAAATTTTAAAACTATTCTCTTCTAAAATTCGTTTGTATGAAATTTGATACTTAAAAATGCAAAGGTATTTTCTGTATACATTCTTTGTAAATCTCTTCCACACAATTAAACTAAATCTTACTCACAGATTTTTTAAATCACTTGTTGGCGAAAACCAGAGGCAATTGGTTATTAAAAAAATTACATTCTTTATTTTTCTGGCAATGGTAGGTATGAATTGCTATGGCATTGAATATACTTTATATGAGATCTTGCAGAAATACACTGAGGCACATGACTCATTATTATTTCTCAATATAAATAATGTGAGTGTTTAAGACAGTAATGGCTCTATTTATTCTTCAAACACGTTACAATTTTACAAAGAAATGAAGCGTTATTCTTGTTTACACGATTGCAGTGCCCTGTATCTGTGATTGAATGTATTGATGGAAGAACCTGTCAGTTTCCTTTAGAAATTCGCAATGTTATGTAATATTTATGTCTAATCGATCACTCGTATGACAGGATGAGACAACATCTTTAGAATTTGGTAAATGCAGGATTTCAAGAGACCTATGAAGAGCATTTTGTTCTGTATGGAATCCTACCCAATTTCTCTTCAGTTTGTATTATTCCATTAGCTTTATTCTCAAGGTCTATAAAGTAAGGAATGACAACTCCCCTGAAAAATAGTGTTTATTTAAATCTGTATTTATTTATTTAATTCCAATCCTTATATCATCAATCTTAATTGTAACTACCTTTTATTATTACCATTAATTTTTAACATATACATTTTTCATTGATTTTATCTATATTTATAATATCTGTTATCTATACTTATCTCTTATCTACCTTAACTGCTATCTATACTTATCTGTTATCTATACTTATCTGTTATCTATACTAATTGTTATCTATACTTATCTTTTATCTACCTTAAATGCTATCTACCGTAACTGTTATTTATACTTACCTGTTTTCTATCTTTACTGTTATCTGTACGTATCTGTCTGGTCGGTCTCTTATAAAATAAAGAGTTTTGTTTATGTTTGTGAGATAAAAATAAATGAAATGAACCATGAAATAAGTGAAATGAACCATGAAATTTGGTATACACGTACGTGAGGGTAATTTAGCAGCCTCATAGTATGCATATAAATTATAAAATTGAAAGTAAAAATATCTCCTAAATATGCTGAATTTTTTTGGAGGATTTTTCATGCATGCCGGTATCTCATGCTTGTTAAAAAAACAATGCACATCCATAAAACGCAAACAATTTTAGTTCGAATGAAAATTATTTTGATTCTCTTATGTAATTAATGCTATATTAAGATTTAAAAAAATCAATCTGTTTAAAAAATGATTAATGATTAAAATTAAAAATCCTGTATGCGATTTTCTAATTTCATTTTCCATTTCAAAATTTTTTGAGCTTTTATTTAAATAGTTTTCACTGATTCAAAATAAGAATTTTTAAAATTTATTTTTAATTCGTTTTAATCGTAAAGGGCGAAAGTATTGATTCTTTACTACTCCGGAGACATCTTAAGAAAATTTTCAGATAATGACATCTAAGTCAGAGCTGGTTTTAGAATTAAATAATGTTTTACAACTTTTCACAAGTTGCAGAATTAAAAAAGTATTGGCAGTACTGGACATTGTCGTGCTCCTTGACTTAATATATCTTCCTATTATGTAATAAATTATTCAAAATTTTTGAAAAATATCGCTTGTCAAACCTCAAACCCTTGTTATGTTAATAATATTTTATATATTCTGCTCATTATGCATATGAACCTTTTTAATGGAAATAAGTTTTATGATATCATGCCGTTCTCAACAGCGAAACTGTCCAATTATTTATTTTCTAAATTTAGCGGTATTGTAACTTTAAAGTTTTGTTACTCTCACAAACTACATAGAATCAAAGAAATTAGAAATCTCGATAAGTTACGTCAATTTTTCATAAAAAGAACTCGCACTTTAAAAATTTATAGTATTTCTTTTATGCTTTTTTTGTTACTAAAATTTTTAAAATTTTTTAAATGAAGAACCGCTACATCAACTTTTAGTATTCGCTAAATGACCGCATTAAGCATAGATAAGAATAACATTTTGATTTTGTTTTACAGAAATATTATGATAATTATTTTTAATTATTCTTCTATAACTAATTGGCTTGGCTTTTCACAAATAAACTAAATGAGTCAGAAAAATGCTTAGACACTAGTACCGTGTAGTTAAAAATGGTTAAAAGACAACCTTACAAATTTGCGAAACATCAGCATCAACAACTTAAAGGAACAAAGAGAATCCTTCCTAAAAAGAATTTTCAAGTGAAAGACAAAAAAATTCTCAAGACTTAATAGAGCTCAAGCAGTTGAGTGCCCTGAAGAGTAAGTTTCCTTTTTTTATTATTATTATTTCTCTTTTCTCTTATTTTTAACTTCATGAAAGTGCAGTCACGTGACAAAGAATAATCACACAAAGTTTTAAATAGCGTTTGAAATCCGAGTGTAGAAATCTCCAAGGAAATCGCCTGATTAAGTAAGCCCACAGGTTCATAATTAAAAAAGTGCTGATTTGTTTCGGAAAAATTTTCGTTGCTCATTATTTCAAATTATGTGCCATTGCCACTGCACTTCCACTGCATTATTACTGCAATTGAACCGTGAAATCAGAGTTATTTTTATGCATTCTTTTTAGAATTTCGCATATTAGAGGTATAAACTAGGAAGGAAAATTAAACTAAAAATAGGACGAAAATTTCACAAACACGACAATTACTCTATTATTATTCTGTGGTGCACTGTTTCATTTAGAAAATCTTTCATTTCCTTTTGTGAAAAATGTAAGATGAATAATTTCAATAACAAAAAGGCAAAATTCTAATAGGAAAGTCTTTATTTTTTTTAAGAAAAAGGTAACCGTGATACATAAAATACGATTGTTTTGCGAAATTTTTGTTTATATATGACAAAATAATTGTTTATATTATCTATGCGAAAAAATTGTTTGTCTACTTACTATGTTCATTAGTTTTCAAAATAATTGTTTATATAAAATTTAAGTGTTCACAAATTTTTCTAATAATTTTGGATTTTATAGCAATACAGAATAGTTTTTATATAAATTCATAAGTTTAAATTGATATATAATATAATGCTATTATCAATACAATCAGTATACATATGCGCAAGACATTTTCTTGAATATTTATATTTAATTCATAAAGAAAAAATGTATGTTTTAATTTATACAAACACATTTAGGACCATTATTTTCTTAAATTTTTATACACTGAAATAAATTACACCTAAAAACACGAGATGTAATTATTATTATTTTTTTTTTAGTTTAACATTAAATTTACGGACATTTCTTATATACATATCTCTACGACACGCGTCAATTTGACGTGTGAACGACTACATATATTTAAAGAAAAAACAACCACTTAGAAGGCAATATAATTTTATTCTATAAGTAAAAAATAAAAATATAAGATATCTATTGATAGAAAGTTTTTGTAATTCAAAAATTTTAGCATGCATTATTTCAATCTCTTACTTCATTTCGCGCATCTTTTACAGAAGTACTCAATTGTGTTTGTATACTTTCCGCAAACAATCTTTTCACATATTTTACAAGTATTATTGCTTCTGTGTCTTTTACAAAAGCTAATTTGGTAACCCTTGCGTTTTTGCGAAGTACTAGGTGTCAGGAGATAATAATCTATGCTTTTGTATTTTTTTCCTATTTCCTTCTGCAAGTTTATTGGGCAACTGAAATAGAAAATTATATAGGATAATTTTGATGCAGTACATTTTTGTATAAGATCTATACGTGTATTGCTATTTTATCTCAAATGTTGAAAAACAGCTAGAGAGGTCATTCGAAAGATGCTACCTTGATGGTATATATGCGCACCATTTGGTTTACTATGTGAATTCCAAAATTTATCTCATTGTAATTTACTATTGTTTCCGGGTATTTTTGTTATTGTCTTTTAACACTAGGTTTACGATCACGTCAAACTGACACATATTTGTAAATATAGTATATGACATAGATAATTATAATATTTCAATACGTTTGAAGAAAATGGACATTAATATATATTTGCCTGGTTAAATGGATAAAAATGAGTGTAAGAGATGAAAAAAAATATGAATTTTGCTTGTAATTGTTCTCATAACATACAAAATGTGTCAAAATGACGTGTTTCCTTAAACCTAGTATTAAAGTTGTTTGATTCTAAATAAGTTCGTGAAAGGCGAAATGCATTTTAATTTTTTTTTTGTAAAATATTAAAAAGTTATATTTTAAAGATTTATTTATAGAAAAAATTAGGCAACGTTATTAAGATATTAGGTTATCTTATTAACAATTAAATGTTTAAAAAAACTGTTTAATACAAAAGTTAAAACATTTCGAAAATAATTTTTGAGATAAAAGTTCCGAAAAACAGCTCGACCTCTTTAGGTCATATCGATATTATTCTTTCATATTCAGCGAATTTTCTAAATGTGGAATGGAGCTTGACTTTAAATAGGAAAGTCTAAACGATTTTGAAATAATAAACTAATTATTTTACAGTAATTCAGACCAAGGACTATAATGAATTCATTTTATTTAAAATAGAATTGAAGAATTAAACTTTGTTACTTTAGCTCTGTGTGTTTGAAAAACTGTATAAAATATTTACATCCAATTAAATATACAATATACTCTTACTTCTTATTCAGACGCTCCATTTTTATAAATTTCTTATTTAAAATTATAGCACCCTAAAAATATTTATATTTGAAATATTTTTTTTTCTTTAGCATAGAATTTGCTGAAAGATAAGAAAATTTAAAAGAGCAATTTAAAATACATCATTAACAAATGCAAGATGCTTTTTAATTATTCTTCTGAATTTAAGAATTTTACTTTATATAGACTTTTCTCAGTTATAATTTGATATTATCTTTAAGAAATTTTTAGTTTTTCAATTAATTTTTTAAAAATATTTCAATAAACTGAAACATATTTTTGCTGAATTGTGAGATAAAAAAAAGGGGGCAAGTCTTCAAAATTATTACACTTATAAACTGTATTTTGTTCAATACAAAGTATTACTGTTTGATACATCAATTAATACAGCGATTCTCAACCTGTGGGGCGCGCCCTCTAGGGGGGCGCGAGCACACTAGAAGGGGGGCGCGAGAATGTCCAAGAGAAAATATTATTTAAAAAAAATGATTAACTGACTGAAAGGAAAGCACACATTACACACACACATACACATAGAAAACAAAATATTTCGACACATTTAATAACTTATTAAAGTAAAACAACTTGCTAAATCAAAACATACTAAATTAAAACAAATTTAATAATTATTAGTGATTTCCTGAGGCTTCTCTTGCAGAGCAAAGTTTTTCGAAGGAAGGCTTAATATTAGAAATAGCCACTCTCAGTTCTGCCGAGATCTATATTTTGTCTTCAAAGTAGACACAGCAGAAAATCCAGTTTCGCAAAGGTAGGATGTTGAAAATGGTAATAGAATGCGAAATGCCCTTGTTTTTAGTGAAATTAAAAACATCCTCTACTCCTTCCCACAATTCAAATAGTGATTTATTACTAAATTGTCTTCTAGTTTCGCCACTTGTCGTGAAGTCTATGAATTTTTCTTCCTCGTCAATTCAGAGTCCTTCAAGAGTTTTATGAAATGGATCCCTAACTCACCCGTAACTTGCTATCAGTTTGTCGTCAGCGAGAAAATACTTTTTAAAATTCTTTACCAGCATGGCTAAATGATTTTCAGTGGTTACAAAAACAACTTTTACATGTTTTTCTTTAGCCTTGTAAGTTTTAGTACAATCATCCACATTTGCTAACATTGTATGATTTCTTTGCTTTAAATTTCTGCTCCACAAAGTTTTCCACAAAAAGCATTAACTTTATCACTCGTATCCAACATATGTGTATTTGCTCCTTGGAGTTGAAGATTCAAGTTATTTAATTTCTCGAATATGTCGACCAAGTAGCTCAATTTAATCACAAATAAACCCCAGCCTCTGGTCCCAGCCCGAAAATTCCCAGCCTCTGGTCTGTTTTCTTCTTCTAGGAAAATGGCGATTTCTTCTCTTAATTCATAAACACGTTGTAAAAATTTCCCACGTGATAGCCATCTTGCCTACGCAATAAAATAGTAAAGCTGAATGTACTGAACCCATGTCTTTACAAAGTGCGGAAAAGATTCTCAATTTCAGGGGGTCTCATTTTTATATAATTTACTACGGTTACAACCGTAGTTAACACAATATTCAGACAAGGACTCATTTCTTTCGAAGCCAAAGCTTCTCTGTGGATCATGCAATGTGTCCAGACGCACTGAGGCGATTTTTGTTTTACAAGTGCTTGTATACCTTGGAATATTCCGGACATTGAACCAGCACCATCGGTGCATATTCCGACGCCATTTTTCCATTCTATGTTTGCCTCGTTCTTAAAATAATTTAAAATAGCAAATAATGCGAGGGCCGTGTTTTGAGTTCTATTGGTTTGCAAAAAAGTAGTTCTTCTACTACTGACATATTATCTCAAAATCGAACATAGGCGATTAAATGAGCATCTTTATTACTATCTGTTGCTTCATCAAGCTGCACTGAAAATAATTTGTCACCCAACTTCGGGAAAAGCTGACACTGTACATCTTCAGCTATATCACCAATTAGACGAGCAACAGTATCATTTGAAGCAGGTACGAACAGCAATTGTTTTGAAAAATTATCTCCAAACATAGTTTCTACCATCTCAATTGCTGCTGGCAAAATAAGCTCTTCACCAATGGTGTGAGGTTTTTTACATCTGGCTATTTTGTATGAAACTTTGTAAGATGCAATTAAATCTTTTTTATTCACAGACAAAATTATTTCTTCATAAAAGGATTTTTGCTCTTTATATGATTTTAATTTTAATTCGAAGAATTCTCTGGGTTTGTTGACGTACTCACTATGAAGTGTTTCCAAATGTCGTTTAAGTTTATTAGGTTTCATGCTGCCTGCGGCCAACATTTTTGAGCAAATGATACACGGGGCCTTTCTTCTTCATTTACTTCAGTACTTCAAAAATTACTACTTTACTTCAAAATTGAAGCATTCTTGAGAATATTTTCTTGATTTTATTTTCGGAACCACGCTTGTCTGTGTACTTGTTGATGCTTGACTATCGTCTAATGTTCGGTTATTTAGGTTTAAAAATTTATCCATGAGTCTGCATAAATCTGCTGCTGTAAATATTTAATATGTTGAATTGCAATTAACACGAAAACATATAAAACATACACATTCACGATATATTCGATATCGTGATAGAAGGATCGACACGAATGAGACTGGCTGGAATTGAAACTTGCGCTATCAAACATTTTCCTTCTTCCTATGAGAAAAAATCTGCGTATGCTCGAGACGGCATCGGTCGTGTGGATTCTCTTCCACAAACATTACTTATTTTTTTCTCTTTTGTTTAGTCATGCTTCTGTTTTATTTCTTTTATTATTCGAAAAAAAATGTATTTCCAGTTTCTAAATTTAGTTCATCCCGTCTAAATTAACTTTCATTAACGAATTTTTCTACTTTCACATTCTTTTAACGTTATCTCCCTGTTCGGCTTTCATTTTAAATATAATATTTAAATTTTCCCCGCTTTCATTCATTTCATCTGTTCACTGCCCGCTTTGCAAAATGCCAGATGTCATTTCTCGCCAATGTTGACTCGCTTTTATTCTTTTTTTGGCAGTTAGTTAAAAATAATTTAAAAACAGAATACAAAATACTCAATATACATTATTGTTGTATACTTTTTATTGTAAGCGGGGGGGGGGAGAGATGAAAATTATGATTGAAAACTGGGCCACGAATATTGAAAGGTTGAGAAACGCTGAATTAATAAGATTAATATTGAGAAATGGAAGTAGAAAATGCATAAAAAGATTCTCAAAGATCCTAAGATGAATTTAATTTCAATTAATTATTATGTTGGGTAACTATTATAATAAATAGTTGTACACCGGTTATAATAAAGACTTATTTTGGATTTATCGATGATTGTATACTTCACTTTTAATAAGAAATTCAACATTGTGGATGCTTAAACCGATTGGCGGAAAATTTAGCGGACGAATTATTTACCAAACGAAAGAAAATAATTACATTTTCAATTACGAAGACAGAATAGTCTCTCAATCAAACTAGCTCATTCTACTTTCGAATATGAACAATTTCGTAAAGTGCATTTAAATCTCTTAAAATTGAATTTTACTGTTGCAGAAATTTTGATAAATATGAGAAGTATGTTCAATTATATTATATGATTAATTTTATAGCAATGCTTGAATGTTAAAGCTAATTTCTGCCTTATTCTGTTTGCAACACAATATCTTTTCATTCTAGGCATATGTAAATAGAAGCAATTATATTGAGTGCGATCTATTTCATTCATAGATCAACTTAACTTAATTCCAATTTAAATCTATTTCTTAATTGACAAAGCAAATATAAAGTGAAATTCTAAGATCCCCTCCGCTTGGAGAGCTGTTACTTAAAAGGATTTCTACGATAGATGTTAATAAAATATTAAACAAATAATTGAAATAATTCGTTTACAAATTTTATACATTATTTGGATATAATTAGTTTCGAATTTATTCATACATCAATTCATTCTGAAATCTCATTTTTATGAGAAGCAGTTGAATATTTTCCCTGCACTACAATAGATCATTCATTTCATAAATATTACAAAATTTGTAACTCTTTCATTGTTTATAAGTAGTTAAAAAATTTGCAATTTAAATCTTTATTATGATATTTGGAGAAAAATTATGCTTTTAGAGCTTATTTTATTTCTTTCTCTCTTTTAAACGGATTATTTTTATTGCTGTATTTTGTAAACTACAAAATCCGAATTTAATTTTAATATTATTTCTTCGAAAACATATTTCATGGATGATAAAGATAATTAGATATGCGAAATGTTATAACTTTTGTGATTGGATTTTTCTTTTCTTTTAAAAGGTTCTTTATTATTCAGCATTTGCATAACGTAATCGTCTTTTTCAGAGTTTCCATTTAAATTCTAAACACATATTCTTTTCATTGTGGCAACTTCTTCACTTAGAGGTAACAAGTAATAATTAATTGCTTCATTGCTAATAAATGGAATTTTAGTGACAATAAATCAAAGGATGCCATTTTGACTTTTGCTAGCAAGTTGATTATAAATAGAAGAAAAATTAAAAAAAAATTAAAATAATACAATTGTATTAAATTTTGCAAATTTAGAACAACAAATTTTAAGATGCCAACATATTATATACAATGTATTTTACTATTTACTTATTATATGATAAATAAGGTCACTTTGTAATTTTGTTCTAATCTACAATATGCAAGATGGATTCTTGTTCAAAATTATTTTTCGTAGCTAATAGAAATCGCCTCACTTTCCAATTACTACTTGTGAAAACAGAGGGCGCTGTGTTAATTCTTGCAAAGAAAGTTATAATACATTTATTGTCAGTAAGAAAACTAAAGTGAACATTAATTTGATTTGAAAAGCAATGTACTAAAATAAATAAAAATTAAGTATTTTTAAGTATTTTACAAGTATGCTCATTAAACTTATTTTAAAGTAATGCATTCTTTTTTTTGCTTCATTTTTATTACATTGGTTTTTGTAATTTTGAAATTTAGTCGAATTCATTAGCATTGTTGTTTATATAATCAGCTTAGCCGCCATGCTGTATTCACATATTAAAGTTTAAAACAAGATAATATGCTAGTAACATAAGAATAAAAGAAAATCTTTTAAATTATTAAATTATTTGCTCGTTTCTGATGTAAATCAAGCTCTTTCTAAATAAACATAAATTTTATAAGAAATACATTTGCAAATAGTTTTAGAATGTATAGCATTTATGATTTATTTTCAGGAATTTTCAAATATTCCTAATGTATCCATTTATTTGAATAAACATATTTGCTGTTTTATTCAAGCATTAGTTTGAAAAACTTACTACAAAGTATCCATATTTATAATAAAGCATAAATATTGTCAGCGGCATTACTGTATCCACATGAGAAAACTAGATAAACAAATACAGAGAGCAATACCAAAAATGAAATATGAATGGGTATACTTTACTATTTCGATATCAAGATAAAATCAATTCACATTCATTTTTATAAAATATTGGGAATGTTTAGAGAAAATATATTTGTTTCATTGAAAATCAATTTGTAGTGCGTTGCGTACCTAAATTGGTAAACAAATTTTATTCACAGTGTTTTTTCTAAAATGAAGGAAAATCTCGATATTTGAAAATAAATTCATGAATATTTTATATTTATTATAAAACCTATAGTTTAAAAGAAAATTACGGACCATTTTTTTGAAAAAAGTGTTTTTACTATGTTTTAACCATTTTTCAGAATTTTGTAACAGAACAAGAATAAAGTAAGAGTTAAGACCTTGGGATTTTTTTTTCTTTTTGATAAAAAATATATAAGACAAAAATAAGGTTTTCACGAAAATAGTTTCTCTCCCTATATATTTTTTAAGAAATTCAAAAAATGTATTTGAGTATGAAAATCTTTTTGAAGGAACTATAAAATGCTATTATCTAAGTTATGTAACTACGTTACATATGAAAATTTGAAAAATTTTACGATATATATATATATATATATATATATATATATATATATATATATATATATATATATATATATATATATATTTCTTTAATATTGCATAGAATAAATTGAAAGAAAAAAATATAATTTGAAATAAAAAATGTTTCTGTTAAAAAACAAACTACGACGATTTTCAAAATATTTGTTCGAGAATCATATTGAACTAAAAAACGATCTCATTTTCGATTCAGTATTGTTATATATATAGCATATTGTTATTATATCGATATATTGCTACATATATTATTTTTATATATTGCTGTATAGTAGTTTCGATTCAGTACTTATGTTCAACTAATATCAAAGATTTAATTTTCAATTTTATAGATACATTAAGAAGTATTAAAATAAGTGAAGAATCTTTTGAAATGAACATTTCTTGTACTGTAGTTGAAGAACAGCAATTCATACCAGGAAATCACTATACGAAATTTCAACAACAAAAACCTGCATTAAATTTTAATGTATCAGGTTGTTTGTGAGAAGATTCTACAAAATTTGATAAAAAAGTACAATTATAAATGTAAAATTACATTAAAATACAGGACAGAAAGGAGTAAATTAAAGAATGATTTCTTTTACTTTCATTATACTAAAACTTCATTACTTTAAAAAAAAACTACCCGCACTCCTTATTACAAGATATCAAAATTCCATTTCCTTGTTTGTTAGATCACCGTGTATTTTGTCTAATGTGTTGCAATTTTTCAAGATTCTCAATGTGATTCTCGTAAATGAATAAGAAAGTGAATCAATTATTCTTTGATACACATGACTACTTTAGAAAATATACTTTCCACATTCACTTTTTATGTGCATCTTGCTCTTGTTAACCCTACCAAAGAAATAAAGGACTTTCCGATCCTTTAATGCTTCCGATCGGAGTAAGTTGATACTTCTGTTTTCTTTTGTTGTTAATATGCACTTTTTTTTATTTATTCTGAATTGTTGACTTAAACTATATGATTAACAAGTTGTTCCATGCCATTCTACAAAACGCATAATTTTGCAAATATTTTTTTTTATTAATATCAACTTTGGCGATATATTAGTTCAGAAAGAAACACAGAAGGGTCAATACGAATGTTTAAAGAAACTAAGACAAAATAATTGTGATTTAAAAAGGAGTTGTTACAAATAAAATGAAATTTGATACATGTACAAATAAAGAACAACTTAATAATCCCGGCATTCATGACGTTAATTAAAATTAAAAAAATAAAATTAAAATTAAAATAATTAAATAAAAAAAAATAAATTAAAATTTAAAAAAATCTTGACATAGAAAGATTGAAATTTATGCCAAATATTTGATACTAAAAAGGCATTGATTTTTTTATTATTTTAATTTATTATGAGCAAACCTTTTATATATAATAATTGTATTCTGAAAAAGTGCATAAAAATGCTTAATTATTTAGCGAATTGATTTATATTTTCTTATGATAAAAGCTATTTAACGTTTATCAAAATTGCCATATTTCCCACTTGGTCAAGTCATCTCGATCTGGCATTGGGACACTCTTGCTCCATCTTTTTAAATAGCAAAGACATTTTAATTGTATTAAACCCAAAATTTGTCAAACTAGATATAAAATAACATAAGTCCATTATAATAATAATTTCAAAAAAATAAGTTTACCTCTACAAATAAATTTATTAAAAATGGCCAATTATAAAAATCGCCAACTTGCACGAGTCACCCATATATTATGAAAATATGAAAACGAGTTTGATGTTCAAAATAGAAAGTAAAAACAAATTAAAATTTTATAGATAATATAGTGCAAATAATTTGAATATTAAGCAAACAAAAAATGTATCCCTTATTCAAAAAAAATAATATATTCATATAATTTCTTCAAGGATTTAGAATATTATGAGAAAATGTTAGGAAACTGAACTGCTATATAATATCAGTTATTTGTTAGAAATACATCCAGATTTAAAGAGAAGCAGTTCAATTTTAAAGATTATTTGAATTTTGTTTTAAATAGCATATTTAATAACATTAACATGAGAGAAAAACCGTTATTACGCATTTTAATCGAAATTATAATGAAATATGCTTTGCTTGGGTACGTTTTCTATTCATTCAAATATCATTTTCCTGAAGAGAAATTTTCTACAATATCAATTTACTTAATTTTTCAAGTAAGTACTTCATTTTCCTATGATCACATAGTTAGGGTAAAAAGTAAAAATATTGGTGCAAAATTCATGGAAGAAGTACTAAAATGTATTCTTCTCTAACTTTATCTGAATAAGTACTTAAGTTGCAACTAATAGAAATAAAAAAATATTGTCCACTTCATAGAATCTGAAGGAATATAAGGAAAAAAAAAACTCATTTATCCACCTCCTATTCACGAAACTTGTGATTCTTTATTTAATTGTTCAGAATTTTCTCAAAACAGAGCCTTGATAATTTATACAAACCTTTTGATTATTATCTCAGGCTGCTTTTCACTCTGGCCAAAACTCGAGATTCTAGTGCACTGCAGAGTTCAGGAAATTCGATGGCGCTGGATATATTTTGTCATTTCTGTCTTGCTTGTAGCTAACTATACTATTAAGTACTTACAAGATTATACACATATGGGTGTATGCATAGGTAACATAGAGCTGCTGGAGGACTGATTGCTTTGTTCAGAAGTAAGATGTTTTGTCGCTATCTGACATTGAGATAAGTGATTACAATAAAATGTTTTTATAACTTCTTGGTCTGCCTTTCTGCTCTACTCTACTACTACTACTACTACTCACTGGCGTAGCTTTCATTTTTCATAATTTCGTTCCAGATTTCGGCATGTAATATATGTATTCGCGTCCATGTCGTCTAGACAACATAAACCTTGAACAGACTGTATTGAAACTCCTAGAAATGTTATTACAACTGAACGATATTTAGAACTACAGCTTTGATTTAGCATTTTAAGAAAATAAATATATGTTGAGATATAAAAAAGGCTTCTGTCTTATTAGACTAGGACGGTAACTTATTTTTAGATAAATGTATCTGGAAATGAATTTGCAATTAAAAAATGGATCATAAAATAAGGGTCAAAATATCTGCTACATGTCGCAAAATCAGCCAAGATAAAACTTATAAAGATTATTTAATATTTTAGACTCTCATGGAATATATATATATATATATATATATATATATATATATATATATATATATATATATATATATATATATATATATATATATATATATATATATAGTATATATACACGGTTAGCAGGAAATAAATAAGTTACCAACTTCAGAGGGCTGTAAAATGCGTTCTATTGATCCAAATGAGATAAAATTTGAACTACAGATTATTGAGATCATGCGCTTTACATTTACTAAAAAAATTAGTACCAAAATTCACCGTTAGGTGGAGTTATAATACACATAAAACCATATAATATGGTTTAAAATTGTTCAATAAAATAAAATTAAAATTTCTCAATATGTTCTCCTTTATTTTCAACAATATGCTCTAATCGGAAAAAAATATTTTCTATAGATGTCCGGAGTGATTCTGCCGGAATATTAAGAATATGATGTTGAATGTTGCCTTTAGATATGTTAGATATGATGGCCTTCGACGGTAGACATTGTCCTTTAAATAACACCAAAATCGAAAGTCGCAAGGGGTGATGTCCGCCGAAAGAGAAGGCCATGCTATTGGGAAATGACGACTGATAACTCGTGGTTCTGTGAAATGCTATATTAACAATAGCTTTATAAGACGATAAATGTGGGATGGTGTACCATCCTGCATGAAAATAATGTCTTGAAGGCATCTACGCTGTTGAATAATTGGTATTACAAAATTCCTCAGCATATCATGGTACCGTTGTCCTATGACGGAACAGGTTTGGGTCCCATTTGAAGTTATCTCTTCAAAGAAATACGGTCCAATGATAATGGTAGCTGTAAAACCACACTATACTGTCACTTTTTCAGGATGCAAGGGTATTTCCTGGATAACGTGAGAGTTTTCCCTCTACCCGAATTCGACAGTTATACGTGCCCATTGTGGCAAAATTGGGCCTCATCATTCCACAGAATGTTCCATGGCCAAGTTGTGTCAACCACTTTTCGAGCAAGGAACTGAAGTGCAAAAGTTTTATGGACTCCCAAGTCCCCGTCCTGAAATAGGTGCACAGACGTGGTTTTGTATGGATAAAAATGTAAATCATGCTTTACGATTTTTCGTATAGTTGAATAGGGCATATCCAGAACACGAGAAACAGATGGCAAACTCATACTATTATGTGGTGACTGACTGCTGGCTTCAGCAAGTGCGGGTGCAACATTTTGGACTCTGGAAGACGGGATTTTTTTCCTCCTCTACCTGGGAGAATACTAAGTTAACCAGTTTTTTTTCTTTTTTCAAATTTTTTGCATCATCTTGCGTAGGGCACCTGAAGATATTGGACATCTTCGTATATGCTTGATCCGTAGAAATTCCTTTAGAGTTGCAACGGAATTTTGTTGGTTCTGCTATAAAAATTCCACCAGTAGTGCTTTTTCTTGCAAAAAATGCATGACAAACAGAGAAGAAAGTAATGTTCGTGCAGAATCCGCCTTCTTTTTTATCCAAAGAAAAATATTAATAGGCATACGCTGTAACGCAAATTATGTTTTATATTTTCAATATATGCAAATAAATGCCCTTTATGTTACAGGGCCATCTATTGGTGAATTTTTGTACCAAATTGTTTTAATTAATAAATGTAAAGCGCATCATCTGAATGTTTAAATTTATAGTTCAATAATTTTCATCATCTATAGTTGGAATTTTATCTTATTTGGACCAATAGATCGCCTTTTAGAGCCCTCTGAAGTGTGTAAAAGATTTCTTGCTAACCCTGTATAATACCCTAAAAGATCATTTAGAAAATTGGGCGAAAGCTCAGAAAGAACAATTTATAAAAAAACGAAACAAGTTTTTACACTAGGGCATAGTATCAGAAATGATAAATGGGGTCATTAATGGGAGTTTGACAGTAAATGAAATAGAGGAAATAACTGGCTTGACAAGATAATATGCGCACGACATACTTAATGAAGCAAAAATTCAAATAAATAGAACAATTCAAATAAATGTATAACATTGCTTGTAAAATACTGCATAAACAATATGATAACTGCAAGCTTGTAAGACATTATTTGAAGTATTTAATATTACTGTTCCGTCTGTAGTGAGAAATGATTCGTATCTATGCACCCGTTTTGAAGTACTGGTTTAAAGCCTTCGATCTAACGAATTCTGCTAAATTAATCTTGAATGCCTAATTTATTCGTTTGTTTCTTGAACACAAACATAGCATGTATCCATTCTTCGCCCCACCCATTTGTTGCACTCCACAGATTATTCATTTCTACATGATAGAATTGGCTTTAAAATTTGTAAGTATCCTTTAGGGATATCCTGAGCCTACACACGCGCATAAACAAGCACAAATACGCTTATAAACACCAAGTTAAGAAAATTTGACCCATGACGGCGTATTTAAAGTAGCCATGCCATATACATGGGAAATGTTCTATAACATAAAAAAAAGACTCGGAGTTCTCTTACACACCGTTTCAAGATACCTTTGCTAATATTCCAATAAAGGAGAGCAATATGGTGACTGTCATTTCAGAAGGAATGGATGAAATCTGGGTGAAGAGTCCTATTTTATTACTACTTTTGATAGCTAAAATTAAGTATTTTAGAACGTTTGTGTGTTCATGATTCTTCTTCTGGTTATAAAATATATTTTATGTTACTACAGCGATTTAATGAAAAAGCAATAGAAAATCACTTAATTGTAAATAGAAAGTTATTAATATGAGACATTTTTTGCATAATATGCTGTAACTGAATTGAAATTGAATTGTGATTAAAATCATTTCTTTTAGAATTGCTGTATATTCAAAAAAAAAAAATGAAAATCCATTTCAAAATTAATAAATCTATGGTATTGTATACCACAATGTAAATATATCGTTACAAATCTGTGATGCTGCTTTCCAGCATAGTTGGTTCTATCACCGGAAAGACTGACTTACAGTCAGCTGTATTGGATGCTGTCGGATGCCGTGCCAATGGTCCCACAGCATCGACACCATTTGACGACGAATTGGCGACAAAACTTTAATCTTAGAACGTAATAAAATTCTTCACAATTTTGATTTTATTTCTACATTTACGTTTATTCTGTTAAATTTGGTTATTTATTAAAATTCCATAGCTGAAATTATGTTATTATTGATAGTAAGAAAATTTATTATAAATCAATTACTTCTTAAATAATTCGGAAAAACTCCCTTTACCGAAACTGCAAAGTATTTAGATTTTCAAAGTTGATTTAGAAACGTTTACAAAAACCATCCTAAATTAAATTGCAGGTTATTCATCATTTTGTCTTTTTTATACCGAAAAAAAAAACTTTAACAGTAACTTTCTATAGTTGGAGATAAATGCTAATGTAAGTAAGAAACAAAATAAATGCTTTTATCTCATTGTGATAAAAAGGACTAAAGTTACAGTTAGGGACTTAGTGAAGTTTTCTAAAACCATTATTTCATTTTGAGAAAACTCAGATGTTCTCTGACATGTTAGTAATGCCTCTTAAGCACTTCTATCTGTCGTACAGTATGTTGAAGTAGCATAGTAGAAAATAAATAAATGTAGAGAGAGTATTAACGTTGATGACTCGAGGATAAAAAATTGCGAATGATTGTTTCGGTTACAGTAGCTGACAGTAAGAAGTAAATAGTAGTAAGCCGTTCGATCACATGTTCTATATTACAGAAATTTTCTAAAAGAAATTGTGTGAATTATAAAAACTTATGAATATATTGAAGCTTAATTTTAAGATTACATTCTAATGTTTGTAAATTTTTAAATTAGCACTTATAATTAGTAAAAGTATTATAAAGTGGTTATAAAATACAGCTAAATAGAAGACATAGTTTGCGCATTCCAAGAGTGAGAATCAAAACATAATGCGGATGCAAAAATCTAATGATTTCATGTCTTCTGTTGGTGTGAGATTAATTGTTTTTAAAGAAATAATAAACAAATTAGGAACGCTTTCTGAATGCGACACAAGAAGTTAATTAAAAAAATTTAATTATAATTAATTAGAAATTTATTTTAATTAGAAATAATAAACAAATTAGGAACGCTTTCTGAATGCGACACAAGAAGTTAACTTAATTAAAAAAAATTTTAAAAATTCGGAATATATACTCCTACCCCTGTCAAGAATAATTCTTAGCAGGCATTGACGAAGAGATTATAAATTTTCTATTTTAATTGTTGGGATTTGGTTTGTAGAAAATGGATGCAGACATCACAATGGTGTAAAATTTTTCAAAATAGTCTTTTGCTTTTTATAATCCGACATTTTTGTTCAAGCACAATAAATAGAAGGAAGGATCCTGCAGGAAGATGAATTGCAAGGAATTCTTTTATAAGTAAGGAGTTTATTTTAAGTCTAGAAGGTATTGACATAGGATGTTTGGCTTGAAATATTAATGATGAGTTTTGCAAACGTCTTCCCACGCATCACATTTTTATTCATAGAGAAAACGATTAAGTGATACTAGAGTGCTTTTAGATGGAATTGGTATATTTTCTTTTATCACTTGAATTTATTAACAAAACAAACACTTTGAATAATTAATAGAATGGCGCGAAGAGATATATGCCTTTTAGATATATGCCATTGAGATATGATTCATTTTTGCAATGAGTGTTTTTTTAACGTTAAACGAGCTTTGGTTGGAAAATTTTTCATTTTTACAAAACAATTTCAATAGAAAATGTTATGCAAATTGATGGTTAATAGTTAAATCTTTCATTTCTACGAATAGTGTTACCAAACACTCAACCTGCTCGATGTAACATACCCTAGCCGAATTTAACTTTTCTTTACGTTAAAAATGAAATTCAATGGTTAGTATTTCCTGAATTATGAGAAGATCAATTAGAGTGCATTTAGAATTTAAATATATATATATATATCAGAATGTAGACTCCAGCTGATGATTGTGTGAATGTGATTTGAATTCCTGTTATAAAAAACTAATGACTATTTTATATTGTAGATTTAGATTTCAATTATGAAAAGTTGATGACTCTTTTATAGCATGGTTTTCAGTGAAGACCAGCAGATGGTGCTTTAAAGTTATGGACTCCAACGAATTTCTGATGCGAATTAATATAACTGTTGCGCTGTAAGTTTTCCCCTAATTGATTCTCCCAATATTTTGCATGGAATCAATACGATCTTATAAAGTCTTTTCATGGTTATCTCGTCGGAGCTCCAAAATGTTTTTATCACGGTAATTGGAAGTAACAATTTAGTAGTAGTAAGTAATTCGATGACATGTTCACTTTTTGCTGGGATATTCCAGAATGTATTGTGTGTATTGCTAAAAGCAAAGAATATAGTGAAGCTTGATTTTAAGATTAAATTCTAATATTTTCATAAAACTTGCAGATTTTGGTAAGCATAATTCGTAAAAGTGCGATTATAAAACATTTACAAAGAAGTAGTTAAACGAAAAAAAAAACAGAACTTGCGATTTAGAATTTAAATTTTAAACTACAAGAGAGCGATAGTTAACAACGAACGATATTATTTTGTCGCTTGGTAGAACGAGATTAATTTTTTAAAATGAATATTAAGAAATAGTAGCGCAATATAAAGTTGTTCACATTTACTTTTATAGGAAGGCGAAACAGTTCTAAACAGTTTTTCATCCTAAAATTATAAGTAAAATATGCATAATTCTGAATTCTTTACTTAGAACAAATATTGCTTTACTCTAAAACTATGAATGTGCTAATGTAAAAATTATTTATATAACTTTTTAAATATATACTCTAGAATTTTAATAACTTAATAATTGGAGCACATAAAATAATATTTGATATCATGGTTACAAATTGGTACCTCTTGTTTACATAGAATAAAAGTAAGTAATATGGAAATCCATATTTTGCCTGAAGCCATCCCGAAAACTAATTTTTAGTATTCTGAATCTATTGAATTCATATATTTGCCTTTCAGTAACATTTCATATATTTGCTGAATTAAAGAGCGTAATATTGAGTGCCAAATAAACAATAAAATAACTCCAACAATGTAAATGACTACATAAAGTAATCTGATTCTCATTTAAAATTTCACAATCATTTTGATATTCTGAAAGTATTTTAATCTGAGAATATCTTTCTATGAATGAAGCATTTTAAATACGGAATATATTATCTTTACTAAAAATGTTTTACGTTAAGAATTTTAATAATTTTTAAGGAATTCTTAGCACTTGAAAATAGTTTTCCAAAAGGAATCATTCCTTCGTAAGATTAAGAAATATTTTCAAATCCTACTTAAAAATCTCACTGTAAAGAAATTGAAAGTGTAGGAAATAATTTAACAAATGTTAGTAGTTTTTGTTTTCGAAAATATTTTTTAATTCATATCAGAACTATGACAGTTGACTGTTGGATGACGAAGAACTCCAACGTCCATTGACGCAGTTAATAGAAAGCACATTTCTTCTTATAAATGAGTCTTTTGAATGAAAAAGCATGCACAGATTATATATAGTTTTGCTCGTATGAATATGGTGATGAACTTTAAAAAGAGTTGCAGAATCACTCAATATATGATTTGCAAGTTGATAGTCAAAAGTATTTATACTCTTTCTTCTTGAACTAAATAAAAAGTTCAATACTGAAAAAGTCGTTTTACACTCAACAGGATGCATCAAATAAGAATGCAAGATCTTTTTTGGGTGATTAACTGTAAAATGCCATGGTATATCAAATGCATTCCCCCATATATATAACTTAATCCACTTCTACAGAAATTTTCAAACTACAGTGAAATTTTATTGGGAATTGTATGTTAAATAAGGAAGTCCAATGGGAAGCAATCTAGCCATGATTCAGGAACATTGTGTAACATATATCACTCCAAGAATCATTGACGCGCCAATCCCATCTTAGTTAATGTCTTATTTAGAGTTGCGAATGGTTCAGACACTATATTTCCTCACTAGATACTATAAGTGAATGGTGGATGCAATTGAGTTCCTTCATTAGAGACTCGCAGCAATCTCAAATCAAAGATTTACTATACATGGCATTTTACTGGGACGGTATGCATAGTAAACCTTGCATGGAAGCCTTTTCCTGCAAAGAGTTTATATTGTTTGCAATCTGGAAATATTCCATAAACATTTATGTTATTTTATACTTTGAAAATGAACGTCAAAGAACTAGAAGATCATAAAACTAAAATCAATCATGATACGTCTCAACTTTTAAAGTACATTTTCTTTTTTACATTGGAAATTAAAATTTTATTTAGATATTTTAAAATTTATTTCTATATTTTTGACAGCGAACTATTTTTCGAGGTATAATGCAAAAAAACTATCTCATTTATTCGGGAGGAGCTATGTCAATAATTTTAGATATGTGATTGAATTACATTATAATATCACCGCACTGAAATAGCTTACATATTAATAATAAATATCATCTGCAAATTTATTTGGGCCGCTTTACAAGCAAACATTATTTTTTTTCTTAAAAAATCTTAAGTAATGATTTCAAATTTGGAACAAATAAGTTACCATGTTATAGTTTTCATAAATTCAAACAAATTGAAAATTAAAATTACAGGAAATGCAAAATTTCCTATCATTACGTGTAAAACTAAAATATGCTTTTAAATACAAAATCTTTGAAATCAAGAAAATTGTAAATACTTCTATATGATACATAAAACATTTTTGGGATAGCCTGCATTCTATAAAATGTAATAAAATTTATTCAGGTGTTTTTTTGTTTTATACAACGAAACTATAAAAAAAATCTATGTATATTTTATTCCTAATTTACAGAGTATGTAATTTCTTGACTTGATAGTGGAAGGAAGAAATCCAATATTTACTAAAAATATTTTAATAAAGATTTTTAACTGAATTTTAAAAAGACACTATTGCGAAATAAACAGTACTCTTAAATACTTTCGTAGATTCAAGTAAAATCCGAATAATATTATCTAAAATGTATTTGTCTATGTAGATTTTAAAGTCCTTTGCAATTTCGAAAGTCACTTTTAATAAATTTAGCTTTTCTGAGTTTGGGAGGGATTGAATATTTAAATCTATAGGTGCTTTTTTGTATTTGAATTTGCTCCATTTATATTGTGCAGGCGTTTCAAAAATTTTGCAGGATTTATGAATTTTATGAGTAATATTTTTTGAATAAAAAACAATAAAGCACCCAATGAATTGTAAAATTGAGTTGATATTTATTACTTCACTTCTTTCATTTTTTTCACTTCATTTATTTTTATTCTTTTCTATAATTTTTTAAATAAAACTTTAAAAAATTTTTTTTATTTATTTATACTCAGTTTAGACTAGAATTTAAGCATTTCTTTCTTTTTTTTTTTTTTTGAAAAAAATATATTTAGGTAAAATTAACATTAACAAAAGATCTACTCAAAACTTAAATAAAATAATATATTTCAAGTAAAGAACCCATAACAGTTTAAAAAATGTTAGCTATTGAACTAAAGCTATTGAATAGTTTATGAATCTTTTTTCATATGAAAGGTGCACTTGTATTTTGGTCATCATATGTTTCTCATGTACAAAAATACCTTCATGCTACGCTCAATGGATTAATTCATTAATTCAACATTAAATCATTGGATTAATTCATTGAACAAACATCCGTCATTCACTAAAATATCATTTATATTTCTTCATAATTTCCTCCGATTTTAAAGGGAATTGAAATAATTCTTGTAGGTAAAATAAAGCTGTAAATTGTGGTTTCTTGATGATTTGATATAGTTGTACTATACTAATTCTTGTTTAGAATGTCATAGAAATTCCAAATAATAAGGACTTTTGAAGCGAAATAAAAACTATGGCTTGCAATATCAGCTTAACACATAATTGTTCACAAAACACAAATTTGTAAGTATTACTGTCTTCTGTGTGATCAATGAAGCCTAAGTATATTTTAAAGATTTAGAAGGAATGATATAGCAAGATATCCCTAATAGTACACATATATTGTATCATATTGTATTATATTGTTAAACAATAATTGCATTATTGCATAATATTATTAAATAATATAATATAATATCGTCGTACAATATTGGGTAACAGGCTGTGCTACCTTGGAAGCGTATAATAAGAAAAGAAATGAGATAGAAATTGTATGTACTTTCTGGATGAGGAAATATATTGATTCCTATTATCAAAATACATTTGAGTTATCCCATTTTCATAAATCAGTGGATCATCCCCTTTGAATATTCGCATGAGAACTGAGATAGACCTGATCACTTTCATTATGCAGTTCAGGGGAAACAATAGAATCTAAAAAATATGCTAAGACTATGCTATAAATTTAAGAAAAGCGCATATGAATTTCTTTAAAATTCAACAAAAGACTAAAAGATTTATGTTAAAAAAAGAAAACTAATAAATTCAAATGCTTTTATTTTCACGCTGTTATTGACTTTCCACTTCTATGTAGCTTTCCCAAATGGTGTAAAGCCACATACGTGTCGACTGAAAAATATATAGTATTGTACCGATCTTGCATGGAAGAGAAATAATAATAAATTTACAAAGGAATGGTAAATAATAAAATCCATAAAAAGTAACTCAAATAATATTTACATAATATTAATAATGAAACATTGAATAAATAAGCATACTTATACAGGAAATATGATATAATAAAGATAATTTATTAACACATAACACGACTTTAAAACCTTTTCCAACAGGATGTATCAAATATTTAAGTAAGTAGTTGGTATGCAATTAAAACAGAATAAAAACTTCCATTATTGTGTTTTTACAAGTTTTCTGCATTATGAAAGTATGTAAAAATTTAATGAAATCTAATAATAAGAGATTATTTCGTTTTCTAAGACATTAATATTTATTATTACTTAATAGAAAATTAATCACACTCTTAATCAAAATTTATTAAAAAAATGCGCTTTGTAACTTTTCATGTTATTTATTTAACCTCCGTAAAGGCATGAATGGCGTTTGAGATTTTGCCCTGTCAAGATAAATTTACTTTGTCTAACAAAGAGTTTCATCAGCTCATTGCATTCTACTAAATCTGGCAACTGCATGCGAAGGGTATCGTAATTTATAGCAGGGTTTCGGAAATGCACCGCAGAGTTTGCCATTGTTACAGAAAGGGCGAGAAATCCAAACATTTAGTTGCTGACATTTGCAATTGTAATGTCATGATAAATGGTGATCGAACATGGCAACACGAAATTTGGCGCCAGTTTATCTACTAGTTAAAATTAGATTTGCTTATGTGATAAGTGATCAAAAAAGAAGACATTGAGTTATTTAAAATGCAGATCTTGAATCTTATCTTCATATGATTATTTCTATGCTTTTTCGTGCGGAGTAAAAGGGATACATAGAAATATCCCAAACTAATACTTTCTTTAATACATACTCCAAAACTCAAGCCTAATGTAGCATTGATATTTTTAAACATGGGCTTAAAATTATGAAAATTTTATAACAGGACTAAGAAAAAGATGATTGTATGAAGCCAGTATTAGAAATAAACGAAATAATTTTAATTAGATCTAAGGGAAACCTTTTACTCTAATAACTTAAAAAGAGAACTGAAAAACTCCTCATTTATTTTAAATTTATTAAAATATTAAAAATTTAATAATTTGGAACAATGCATTCATTTATTGAATAAAAGTTTCAAAACCCTCAAACAAATTTAATATAGAATTTTCAGATAAAACGACAAAAAGATGATTCCCAATACGCAGCAGAAATATAGGTTTGCTTTTATTTGTAAAAATTACCTATAATGGATATTGTATCAAAATTTCGACAGTAAATATTATGCCGAAAATTTATTTTTTAATTCGATGGGGGAAAAAACTATTTTAAATGTAGTAAGTATGTTTGGAATGATCAGAAAGTTCTTTTAAGAATATTAAGATGGTTGAAAGATTATACGAGTTAAGCAAAATGAAATATCATAGACTTAATTTTTATTGAGGAAAAAATATCTTTCTCTAATGTTCTATCTCTCTCTCAGTATGTATATATATATATATATATATATATATGTGTGTGTGTGTGTGTGTGTGTGTGTGTGTGTGTGTGTGTTTGTGTGTGTGTGAGCAGTTCATGATATTACATCACGAGACAACAGTTATATTTACAATCTTTTTTGCATTTAAGTTCCTGAATATTGAAAATAATGTATTCTTAAAGAGCATCTTCCTAAATATTTGTTTCATTTTTTGTCTAAATTTTTTGATTATCGTAAATATTTCCAAACATTTTATTCAGAGGAAAAAAACAAAATATACCTGTAATAACAATAATGGAATATTAATTTTTATAAAAAAAGATGTTAATCATAAGCTAATCTTTCCGTATTTTTTCTAACGGAATGATGCAATTGCACGCTGATTCAATTGTATTTGAAATTTATTAAACAAAGACAACTTATTGATTTAATTCAAATACAATATTTATACAATTAATACTTAATTCTTTTCCTAGCACTATAAAAGCAATGATCTATGATCTTATGCAATTTAAATATAATTTTGTAGCAAACGTTAAATTATGTTTTAATATTTCTCCTTCCAATTTTACTATTTAAAGAAAAATCGTTTAAGTATAATTTTGCAACTGGTCACAATTATTTCTCAATTTTATAATTATGTTATAAATTTACATTATTTTGAATTATAAATTTATTTTACTAACTTGTAAAATGGTTTAATTATTCTAAGTATTTAAAAAAAGTATCCTATTCAAAATTATCTGTTTTTTTTAATACCGCCAATGCCTTTACAGTCTTTTATCATCGCGCATGAAGTCCTAATTCAGTTTTAATTTATAGACTTTTCAACACTTATAGCTCAAAATGCCCAATAGTAAAGTTACAATAGCTTCACGATATTTTACTAAACTCAGAATATCCAACATATTCTGGAGATACCATAAATTATCGTACGCTAATAGAGAAAACTAAATACTGAGCGTTGTGATGAGATGGGTTGAGGATGAACCGTTTGATTTTCTCATCATCTGGGAATGGTACAAGTTAATCAGATGCAAATAAGATTGTACATGTGTACTGTGGCCAATCTACAATACCTGCCAAATCCATTACATCTATTGCTGTAAATTTCAAATACGATGATATTCTGCATTATATACGAGTTTCAATATTGAAAGCAAATCGCATTATTCATTAAAATGCACGCCTCAAAATTAATATAGTTTTTTATTGATCCATGAATCAAATTTTTTTCTTTAAAGCCAGGACTTGAGATTTACCCCTAATTTATCAATTATGAGGATTAAAATCTTCTAACCTCATTAATTTTTACATTATATTTTTAGCTAAATGTACTATGAATATTAATAAACTTAATGTTGTATAATTTATATTATTTGTTCATATAATTATTATTCTTATTGAATCTTATTCTCTGGATTGTATTAAATGTTTTCCAAACAGAAACAGAAATTACAGAAAATATTTTCTTAGATGTAGAAAGCAGGCTTTAGTTATTTAAGATAATCTAATGTTGGCCTACATTACAAAATTACATTATCGTAAAATTAAATTTCTTTTATGAACCAAGTTCAAATTTTATTTTAATATATTTATTGAAGAACTATAATTGCTTAACTTAAATGATCTCCTTACTTATCTATCACTTTCGTTCTAAAATGAAATCAACAGGTTTTTTTAGTTACTTTCAACAACATAATTTATATTAGCATTAATTATATTAAATGCTGTAATTACTGTTATAATGCATGACTACTCAGGAAAGTATTAAGTTTAAAATGATATAATATTTAATTTTCTGTTCAGCCAAAATCGATAAATATATCAAAGAGAAACGAACAAAAATTTTTCAAATTATAAATTTCTCTTCATTAAAAGAAAGGAAGTATATTGCTAATTAAATGAAAATTACATTCCTTTCTGGCATTCGTCCAAAAAGTTTAGACATTTTTTGTTTAATGAATTGTATAGTATTATCTGTTAGGAAAATGATTACATCAGAAATGATACAAATAAATCGTTATTTACAACAAATACTTGCTGAAGCATGTAACTTTGACTAGCTATAAGTATATAATTCCGTCATTGTAAGTTTTTGTTGATGCACATTTACTTTCAATAAAATATTTCTTGGTCATTTATTAAAGCCATGGCAATAATGCCGAAAGAAAAATGAGCTATATAAGACATTTTACAATCGATTCGATTTTCGATGGGATAAATGTATTTCCGCATTTCTCCCAAAAGAAAACAGCAGATGCAAAACACGTTTTATAAACCAGTTTGGTTAAAAAAAAGCCCGAGGTATTACTAAAGCATTTTTTCTCTCAAGAAAAAAAATGCTACTACTGAAAAATGCAATTTCTTTTAAAGCTGAAATTAAAAATACTGAGAAGAATTTTTCACAATAGATTTAAAAGGATTTTTGCTTCACTTTGGTTGTAACGGCTTTATACATGCATGAAAAATGAATTTTTAAAACAAAATTCCGAAAAAAAAAATCCGAACAAAATTACAAAATTCCGAAAAGTTTGAAGGTCATATTTTTTTTTCAAATAATTTCTAACTTGCATAAAAAAGTGAATTTCAAATTAAAAAATGAAATGTGTTTAATGCATCTTATTTAAGAATTTATCAATTCTTTTTAATATTTAGGCAACGTCTGTATAAGCAACTTTCACCGTCTGAAAGAACTATCATTTTATACATTTCACACGTCTTACCACAGACTCAATGAATATGTTTCCATCAACCAGAAAATAAAATTGTTAATTTTAGAAAAAGGATTGAGAGTTTTTATAAAAAATGATAAAGATGTTCCGTCAAAACAATTCTACACTAATGCTTTTAAACTCCATTGTGATGTTGCAAATTTATCTTACATCATTGTCGGGAAATTTTTACATTTTCTTCCTCTACTAGTCAGCCTCCTTTTATCATGTATACATCAGGCCATCAGAACCTTACATTATACACTCATGTACTGCAATATCAGAAGACACTTTTTGGGTTTAGCAGGTTAAGCCATATTTTTATCCCCATGGTGAAATGATCATATTACAGCCTCGATCATCCAATCAGAGTTTGTTTTGTCATCTTCCAAAGAATTTGCCGATTTACTTATGGATTATGGGAGTGCCCGAACTCGAAGTTCTTCATCTCCGAACATAACGATATTAAAAAGGAAAAATACCAAACAGATACAATAAATGAAAACTATTCGAAATATCTTTGAATTAAATTTTCCAGGTTTTAGTTAGCTTATTAATAATGCAACTTAATGTTAGCTTATTAATATTGTAAACGGTGCATTTGTTAAAGCCTTTAGATTGTTGACACATTTTATTTATTTATTTTGATGTATCCACTCACCCACAGATTTGTTTGCAATTTCCAACGCAACTTAATTTTTCTCGGTAGAGCTAAAAGTTTCACAGAAAAAAAAAATAGTATTATGTCATTACATGATTTTTGGAAATATTTTCAAACAGCTGTACAGAAGTGATTTATATTATGTTAAGTTCCTACTTCTTCTCTTCACTTATATTCATTGCCTTCTTACATTTGATTTTGTTCTATTGATTTTTTTGTACAAATTTCCGTATGATTCATTATTTTCACCCTTTTGCCTCATTAATCCCATCATTTTTAGTACTTTATTAACAGGATTTAAATTTGACATTAATATTACTCATTAAAGTGAGTTTTACATATAATATAAGAGAAGAAAATTGCATTTTTTTTTCAATAATATAGCTATTGTGATAATGTTTGAAAGCATCAGTACCATTTTAAAGCCAATACAAGAGTCACATGTTACACTAAAAGAATATAATTTACATCTAGGCTTTAGTTGGCGATGAGAAATCAACAGACATTTGACACCACATGTTTACTTTGTCATATATAAATTATCGTAATTCCTTCCTAAATGTATTCAAGTTTTCGCTTAAGATACTGAAATATAATAAGTTGATATCCTCTCTATTCAAATGCTTCATTAGTCAATAATTTAAGATGTTAATAAATAACTGGAACTTTCAGATGTAATGGCAGGAAATAAATAAAAATTTTCTCAAATATTATAAATATTAATAAAAGCGAAATTTGTAATAATTACAATTATTTGTTTTTATAGTTTTTTAATTGATTTTACTTAAGTCAGCCGCAAATCACCATCCTCGCAAAAGAATGACATTCCACCTGTTTGGGTATGATGAAGAAGGAGCAGTTCCACGGCCCAATTTGTGCAAGGAAATTTCAATGACAAAAATATTTACAACTGTGGCTACGGCTTTTTATAGTGTCTCTATTAAAACTAATATTTTTTCCAGTGTTTGAAGAATAAAGGTCCAATTTGCAAGTAAATATAATAGACATGAATGGCAGTAGATAAACTTAAAATCATTAATTTTTTTTCAAAGAATATTTAAGTAGAAAATAGAAAAAAAATAATATTTTAAATTATTTGTTTCGATGATTTAATAATTTCAATAATGATTTATTACATCCAAAATATAACTTATACTTAGAACTTTTTGTTTCAAATGAATAAAACAAAAAAAGCAAAAACAGTTAAGCATTACCCAAAAACTATTAATATTTTATATTCAATTAGTAAAAATATCCTCAAAGTTTTATTTGTTTCCATCGCTGATTTTTTTTTTTTTTGAAATCTATTGCTTGTTGCTTAAATATTTGAAAAAAAATGCTTAATTTAAATTTTAGAAACACTTTGTAACATTAACAGTTTCTAAATATAATTATCAATATATAATAAAAATTGTGTTCTGTATTAAAATATAATTGAGATTCAAAATTAATTATAAAGATTCAAGCAATATATTCTAATAAAAGATGAAATATCGTTACTTAATTGAAGAACTTATACAATCGTTATCCTTTTAATTTCACTGTTCAATTATAAGTTCATCAACATCTAATTCTAATATTAGTTTTCTTTATCTATGTACTTAATAAATGCAGAATAATCATAAATAATCTAAATCCCAAATTAAGCATTTAAAATTTCCTGCAAATAATGCAACATCTTTGTTTAAATGTAGAGAAAATCACTTTTACATTTAATTTAGTATTCAGCTACATCAATAATTTTAAAATAAGCTATGTGCTTATTCAGATACCATACCATAAGCTGTATACTCATAAACTCCAAAAACTCCTTAGTCTACATTCATTCTTCTACAAATTGCCCTTTCATGCTCTTTTAGTTTCAATTTAACTCTAAATATCTTTAGTATAATATGTCGACTCTTCTAAAACATCCTCAAAGACATCATTTGTATGAATTATTTTCTGCTAGAATTAAATATATAATTAAAATTAATACAGATGAGTCACATCATATATATGTGGTAGAAATGGTGCATTTATGAATGCTTTAAGTAGCTGTATGTTTGTATTATCAGCTAAAAGTGTCTACATATATGAACAGGCTTTATAATTCATGAAACACATTACCAAAGATTTATTATATGCTGCAGCGCTTAATGCAATCAAGCTTTATTTTATCAATTATATTGAGCCTCGGGGCTACATATTATAGTTAGTGGTAGTAAATGATTATTAATCCGTTTATTTTAAGAATGGCACAACATTTCATAAAAATAATTTGTTTCAGATTTAATTATTTTATATTAGCAAGCTGATGTGCATTTAATATTTCTATGGGAATTTTATATCGTATAAATCAAAATTATAAATGTGTTTATTTTTCAAATTACAGGTATTTGTCAGAAAGAATAACACGGTCATAACGTTTCTCATTTTTAGATTTTGCGTTCATTGAATTTTTCTAGTTATGTTTTAAAAAATTTCAGCCCATTACAAATACCTCTTTCATATTGTTGTCCCTATTCTAGAGTACAAATTAATTCATATAAAGTGAAATACTTATGAGGAATCCATTGTTGTATAGAAAATAACATATTTTGCTTACTCGGTGAACTTATTAATACTCCCTCTGGGACATTTAGACAAATTTTATGATTATAAGTTCACGCTAAATTTTTGTTTATTTATGTGCATATGGTTTGTCTTTTCTTTTCGCCGTTATTTTGAATCACTCTGTATGCACTGTATGCATTGCATTAGTATTTTTTTTTCAGTAGGATATTTTGTTGGAATTTTTCTAGCATTGATATATATACAGAATAAAGAATTGGTGATTACCGAAAGGTAATTTTTGTAATTTTCTCATTATATATTCAGAGATAAAATTAGTAGAATTTAATTATGACAATTTTTCTTTACTTTTCTTATATTAATAAACATGATAATTTTAATTATGAAAAATATGCAAGAAAACTTTAGAAATTTATATTATTTATGTATTAAATGGAAATTTTAAAATGTGACAAACATGATAAATGAAACTTAAAAATTAACTTTTTAAAATGTTTCAAAACTGTATTGTCCCTTTTTATTAGTAATAAAGGAAATATAGTAACATTGAATTTTACACGTCGATTGAATCAAATAAATTGAAACTAGAAAAGATAAAGCTTATACAAAAAAGTAAAATTTAAAAATTATATAATATAAAAGAATATTTCTAAACAATTAAAAACATAAAAAAGTATAAATATTTTATCTTAAATTTACAAATATTGGATCTTAGAGCGGAAGTTGCGTTAGGAAATTCATTCTCAATTCGTTTTTTATTAAATTTCTTTTGTGAATGATTTCTTAACTTTTTGAATAAGCAAATATTACTTACCAATTTGACACGTCCTGCTTTAACTCAATAAGTAAGGATAAAGATAAAAATTGATATTTCCTTTGTATTTAAAATAACAGTAAATGCATAATAATTGTCTTAGCTTGTTTAAGAAACTAAAACCAATACTTTTAGCTGGATAGTTAAAAAATAAATTTGGATTCAGATGATCTTACGTGTCCTTTAGTACGAATGTAAATAATTTTACTCATTTTTAAACTACAAATACATACTTCAAAAGCCTTTTGTTTGTTTTCATAACGATTTCTTACACGAAATTCACATTAATAATGATCTGAAATCCGAACATTGCTTTAAAAGGCTGCTTAACAATAAGTAGTCTTTGGTTTCATTTTGCTGGTAATATATTTCTTTTATAATGATAGATACAAAAATACTTTGACTGAGCATTTTTAAAAATTATCGTTTTTTTGCATCTGGGAATAGAAACAGGTAGTACCAAATAAGAGGAGCATCACTTGCTGGGTTACCTGATGTAAATATCTGAATTAAAAAAAAAGAATATTCCTTCTAAAAAAGTATATGGTTCGCCATGAAACGGTAGGAATTGAGATTCCAACACCGTTCATGAGATTTCTTCTCTTAATGTGTGGTGTTTATGCCAATTACGTTGAAAAATGTTCGATGTTTGTTCAACTTGGAAGACATTAGGAACGGCTAAATGCGGAACTGTTCTTAAAAATTGTTCTTCTGATTGTTGAAAAAATAGCTTTTCTTGCAATTACGGATAAAGGTAGTTCTTGGTCTTCTCTAAGCTAGATTTCTTTATCCATATCCTATACTTTCGGTTTTCTTTTTGTCATTGATGGATGTTCTATGCGATTTCAAATAAACCTTTGAAGACAATATTTGTTACTCTTCTTTTATTTTTTTTCCTTTATCTGTAGCTTTTGTGTAACTTTTTTCGACAACGTTTATAAGTGTTATTGAATACACTTGTAATACTTTCTTTTACAAGTGTTGTTGAGAATAAAGTTATTATGCTTTATTTTTTTGGTTATTTTTTTCGCTGTAATTTTTTATTAATGTTATCTTATTTCCTCGATGAACTCGACGTTCTTAAAAGTTATTGCAATTTTTTATGTGATTCCAAATGGATGTACATTTTCATTATTTTTAAATGTCAAAAGCATTTTTAATTTTTTTCAAGAAAATAAAACATAATTTGAGCAATATTCCACATTTTATATTCAATGCATATGCAAGAATACATGGAATATTTCAAGGACCAAATGAAAAATGTTACATTAGAAAACTAATTGTTTCCCGTATATTTTGTGATACGAGGAACGGTCATTTTGACTATCTTTTTAAATACCTAATAACCACAATTTTTGACGATTCCTTTACAAAAATTATTTTTTAAAATATATAATATCTTATGTTATTTATTATTTTTACATTATGTTAACTTTATATTTCCATTTTATTTTTATCATTTTTGACACCAGAGTGATATTAATATATTCGGGAATTTTGCTTGAATAAAATTCTCACTTTATGTTCGATTATTTGGATGATTCATGCATTTTACTATGTCACAGCCAATCAATATCCACACATTTACGTATAAAAATGACCACATTATGGCAATTTGAATATCAGAATTTGAAACAATTTTAAATAGCTACATCAAGAAAATTATGCAAATCAATGGGAAATGTTTGTTTGAGACGGTCATTGATTCGCTTATTTGAGTATTATATATTTTCTCCAACGTTATTTTTGCATAAACCAAATTAGAACACTTTTCAGAAATAAAATACCAAAATTAAAATAAACACAATTGCGTCTTGTTTTTATATCTTCAATATAATGAAGGCCTGTAAATGAAATTCATTTACATTTTATATTTTTCTCAATGGCCTCTTGAAATCATTTATTTTCATCACGCAGCATTGGCTGTTCTTTATTAAACGAAGACTTACAGAAAATCATTGATTCTCTCAAGAAAAAATGTATTTTCTCATTAAAAGTTTTCTTCATTTGTTAACATTTTCTGAGTCTGACATCTATGAACGTAGAATATAATATATGGTACATTTGAACAGTCATTGCTAAGTTTGCCATTGTTAATAAAGTTGTCAGAAATCCGAACATTTAACTAACTGGCATTTTCTACTATCACTTGAAAACCCTTGTTTCCTCAACAAATGAGAAAAACATTTGCAGAATTTGGGGACTGATGATCATAAATTACGAACTATATCGTAATACTTGACACATTTCCGACACCAATGCGAAGTTTATCGCAGTAGCTAAAAGTGGGAGAAATTTAGATGTTAAATTTAGTGACACTTCCTTATATAATCTAAGGTTAACCATGATTGAGTAATAGCAGAAAGAAATATGGAGTTGTTTGAATGAATAAAGTTGGGTTAGCTTGCAAAGCTGTAATTTGAGCTGAGCAGTCCAATAGAACCTTCTATGCTCGTTTTCATATATTTTGTTTTCCGTAGCTCATTTGAAATTAAATACGTATTTTAAGAAGAATATATTTATATAATAATAAACCGCGCTTTCAATAAAGATATGCCTGCGCACACTAACGGCATTTACTATTAATGCTTCAGACACATTTTTCGAAACGAAATGCTTTTAATTGCCATCACTATTATTAAAATAATAATTTCCCTTTTTGTTATTAATGTTAGGTTTTCATAATAGCAATAAAGATGAGGAATTCAAATATAAACTATAAAACCACAATTTTTGAGATTGATTTTCAATTTTTTTTTCAAAATAAATAAAACATGCATGGGATATTTAATAATATTGTGTCAAAAATATTTTCTCAATTGCACGATATTCAAATATTAATTTATATTACAGATATGTTTTAGAAAACAAGTGAAATTTAAATTAAATGAATTATTATATGAACTTATTTAAAGAAAAAACGATTTAAAAACACATTTTTTTTTTTTACTTTTGAAAATATTTAAATGGAAAACCATTCATCTTTCTTTATATAAAGATTTCATAATCTTCATCGTTGAAATATTGCCTCCAATATAATCCTAAATCCAGTTTTTATTGAATATTCTCGGCTCAATGCTTCATATCGATTTTTTTTTGAAAATGTCTTCGGATAAATATTTTTAAATGGAAAAAATCAGGAAAAATTTTAAGAAATAGGAAATAAAACAAGAATCACAATATGTAATGAGCTTAACAAATTATGGGACATATTGTCTTAAAACTTTACGAAAGTAATTCCATATTAAAATAGTTTTACTATAATATAAATAACCAAAGATGTTAAAAAAGTTCTTGTAATAATGACGAATTTCGAAATCTTGATTATTTGTTGTTTGGTTACTTAATAAAGTAGCTGTGAGTCTTTAGTTATCTTGTAAAAAGTAAATTTAATGATCAATAAAAATATAAAATAAGGTCTGTCTCCATGTAAAATAAAGATTTACATGGATTTTTGGGATTTAAATTCGATACATTTAAAACCCAAATGTAGCAAAATATTGTATTTCATAGCCACATTTATTTACAATACTGAATTTATTTCTTACAGTTAGAATTGCGTAAATTCGTATTACACAAATGCATTTGTTATGGATTTCCATTCATTAAATTGTATGAATAAATATAATAGAAGTTAAAAGGTTTTATATTAGTACTTGCCAGAATAGCTGTTAAAAATAATTACTGTAAAATACATTATTCTTCATTTCAAAGTATCTATCTTAACTTTCTTTTTTAAATCTGTTTCAGCGACAGGGAAATTAAGTGTGTCAAATTTTATATGATGTGTTTCATAGTTTTATTCATTGAATATTCAATACATATTAATTTCTTTAATTAAATTCTGTTGGCTATTTTAGGAAAATCTTTAAATTAAAGACTTAAAAATAGGAAATCATTAAAATAAAAAATCTACAGTTTATAGCAATGATCAATGTACGTTTGTAAAAGTCGATTTCATTATTTTTATTGACTTATTCTCAGAGTCATCATAGCTCTTAGACGCCCACGGACTGAACCACATTAAGCTCTCATGATTAAAATGGAATTATAAACCATAATAGCTAATGGAATTATAAACAATTAGCTAATTTCTAATATCCGATTAAAAACATAACTTCTTTTTTAATTACTTTCAGTCTGGAATTTTGTAATGTAAAAAATCCTCTTTAAAGATTGTTTTTTTAAATCTGATAGAAGTATATCTGATAAAAGTCAAATATTTTTGGAATTTACATGGATAATAAAATTATTCTCTGATCGATTCAGTTATGCTATTTTTTTATTGATTTTACTTGTTCCATTCCGGTTATTAAGAATATTTTCAGTTATTTAATTTTGCTTTACAAACTAATAATTTATTCACTTCAATTTTTTTATTTAATAATCTAGATAGCTGAAAATTCAGAAACTTATTTTTCCATTACATAAAGTTTTTAATATCGTAAAGTATATTCAAGATAATAAAAAAAAAGATAATATTTTTAAAATTTTAATTTAGAATAAGTTAGGCAAAATATAGCTCTTCATATTACTGGATTAAGTAATGCGAGAATGTCAGCCATTTTCCAGTTTCACATTTTCTTTTTCCTTCATAAAGCATCATCCGGGCTTTTTTCGCACAAGAATATGTAAAATTTACACAAATCGGAGACTTTAATTTAGAAAGAAAATATAAGAAAAGTTAATATGAGAAGGTACCATATAAGATTAACATCTCAGAGGCTTCTAATATATGGTTATTAATAAAAAAAATACAAGGTTCACATACAGGACGAATGAATTAGTTATAAAGAAGAACAACAAAGAAATGAAAAAGAAACAACTGATGACATAATATGTGTTCCTTAATTAGGACTTCATTACCAATCAACCGTATATAGCTCAATTTTTCATTTATCTAAATTATAATTTATTCGTTCATTTACACTGTTCCAGGTATAAATGAAAGTTATCTAGAAGGAGCAGAATGCAAAAATAATTTTTTAAACGTTGCAAATTCATGGCAAAAATTTATTCAGTATTGGAATAAATATTAACAGAAAACTTGTCTTTAATAAAGGTTTTTGATTGATTTAAGAAAGAGATGCAAATAATTTTTGTCTGCCTGATTCA